>NW_027110850.1:591317-592820 GCF_000696795.3 Halyomorpha halys
AAAAAGTATTATTATTATTTTTTTGTGTGTTTTTTTAAAAACTTATTAATCCATTCAAGTGTTTCCTGTAACGGTCTTTTTATTATATTTTCCTTTGAATCTATGTGTTAGTCTTACTATCGTAAAGTGTATCTATTTGTTTGTTTTTGGTAAACTGATGTACTGCTGTGACTGTAAATGACGGTCTGATCTCACACTGCCGTCTAATAGTGAATTTGTCTAGCGGGTCACTGAAGAGGATCTAGGAGGGTGAATTCCGGAGAGCGAAGTTGTTGATCGGGTGAATTAAAAAATTGTGAAATGGTGAAATTGGAGGAGCAGAAATGAGAAAGAAAAATAGGAATGAATTGAAACATTTGAATTTGTTATACAGACCGAAATTTATTGTAGGGAAAAAAAAAAATTGTTTATTATATCTCTTTATATCTGATTATACCATGTATTTATAATTTATATATGTCCGATTACGGATTGATAAGTATGCTGTGTGAGATAGCAACCTGATGTATTTAGGCAGCATAGATAAATAAAGTATTTCTCTCTCTATAGAGCTCCGAATGAAATATTAAATTTTTTGGTACAAATTAGGTTTTAGACCTTTCGTCGATATCAATCACTGGACTCACCGAGACCTGTCATATAAAATCCATTTTCATCTTACGTGATTATCCTTTCGGGAAAAGGCTCGTTTTTTCTTAGTAAGCAATGAAACGCATGTCTCATAACGCTTCAGCGGCTGCCGCTCATGAGGTGGCCTTAGTATATACCTTTTTTACATTACCAATGGTCTTTAAGTTTCGAGAAACTGTCGATACACTACTTGTATTCGATTGTTCTGTAAGTTCACCGTTGTCAATTGCTGGTGGAGGTCTTACTCTGGGTTGGTTATCCAAATTTGTGTCACCAGCCAAAAATGTTTCTAACCACCGACGAATTGTCCGTTCCTTATCACACCCTTACCCGAATGCCATCGCAATGTTTCTTGCAGCTTGGTCTGTTTAAACTTTATTAAACTTTAAACTAAGATTAATAACGGTTCATTATTACCTGTAGATATGAATGTATTAAATATCTAAATTTAATAATCCTTTATGCTGGAAGAGTCTTATAGAATTAAAAGGATTTAGTGAATGACATAAATTCTTCCTTATTAAAAAACAATAGTTTATTTAATATCATCAGCAACGTTTTGGGAGATTTCCCCCATCTTCAGGCTGCTGTAAACAAAAACCTATATATTACATATAATTTTCTCCTATTTGTCATTCTTGCTAATACATTACAATATTAATGTCATTTAATGAGTAAAATTTTCTGAGAAAGGTAATTATTCTCCTAAAATGTATGACCATTAGCAAATTTTACTCATTAAATGACATTAATATTGTAATATATTAGCAAGAATGACAAATAGGAGAAAATTATATGTAATATATAGGTTTTTGTTAACAGCAGCCTGAAGATGGGGGAAATCTCCCGAAACGTTGCTGATGATATTAAATA
>NW_027110850.1:593775-594985 GCF_000696795.3 Halyomorpha halys
AAGGAAGAATTTATGTCATTCACTAAATCCTTTTAATTAGTATTAAATATCAAAAGTTGATTAATGCCACTTTCAATTTCAGAAATAATAAAATCGGACATTTCATATGAAATAGGGATGCAATATAGATGTTTGGAAAAAAATATCGATGTTCTAAAAATCGATTTATTGAAACCTATGATTTTTTAACATCGATGTTTTAGTTTTGTTTCAATTTTTTAAATGCAATAATAACAGAATAATAAAAAAATAAATGTGATTCTGAAAAGTTAGTTCTTCTCCTCCATGCTCTGATCTCAGACCACTTATGGAATTGTATGGAGGGACTTCCCTCCTCTCGGTCCAAAATCTCTCGATTCTGCTTTCGAGGGTACCTGTTAGATCATATACCTGAGCTGGTTCTATCATGATTTCAATATTCTTGAGATAACTCTGTGTGCACTTGTTTAAATAAAGAAATAAATAAATTAAAATGCAGATGAAATCCCAAATTATAATAGAAAGTTCATATTTATATCAGTTAAGCAAACAATTTAACTAACGCTGCCTTTATTTAACAATAGGTATGGACATTTTTCATTTCGCAAAATTTCAATTCTCCTTCGTTTTCGTTTTAAACCATACACTCAGCTTCAAGTATAGTATTTTGCTTACTTCCCTTATGACTGGTAAGATTTAATATTTTTAAAATGCCAAAGCTTTTGATCGAGCCTGGCACCCAGGACTGCTATACAAGATCCGTAAATTCCTACCCTCAACATATTATCTCATTATCCGTTCTTATCTCTCAGACAGGTTATTTCATGTAAATCACAACAGCACTTATTCATCCCTGTTTCCTCAGTCTACTGGTGTACCTCAGGGTAGTATCCTTGGTCCTATCCTTTATACAGTTTTTACAGCTGACATCCCAACACTATTCTCACCACGAATGCCGATGACACATGCCTATTGTCAGTGAATAATGATCCTTCCATTGCATCCCAATCCCACATCACCACCCTCGAAGAATGGTGCCAAAACTGGAGGATTAAAATAAATTCCAATAAATCCCACCAAATCATATTTACCCTTCGTCTTGCCCTACAGTATTTTTTAATAATACCCCACTCATTCCTGTTGAACAGATCCGTTACTTAGGACTAAATCTGGACAAATGACTGACATGGAATCCTCATACAAGACAGAAATGACAGGAAACTGCTCGTCG
>NW_027110851.1:0-7875 GCF_000696795.3 Halyomorpha halys
TTTTTATTTTAGTATGTATGAGATCATTTATCAATATTACCTATTGCCCACAACTGTGTGGCAGATTGTAATATCTATCAATAAATAAATCTATATATCAAAAAAAAAAAAAATAATAATTCATATTGAAAATCAAAACAATAAATACAGATGAATATTGTATGTAGATGGAATAATTTTATATTAATGGTCGTGGACCAATCAAACCTCAAATAAAAATAGAGAAATTTTATTATATACTTCCAGGACTCTGAAGTTGTAAACCTTACGTTGGCCACCACTTTCAAACTTATTTTTTTCACAAAAGCCGGCCAGAAAGGAAAAAAAAATAGGAAGTTAATAATTCAAATTAATTATTTAAGAGTTAATTATTATGAATAGAGGTGGTTAAAACCCTTTTTTTTAAAGGGAGTCCACACTACTCAGTACACGAAACTTGATCCACCCGAAATGTATGAATGGTGTAGCATTGTTTTCGCACATCTTGAATGCCATCGTTCCAAAATCAGTATAAATATGAATAGTCAAAGAAAAATCTCTAAGCAAAAGTTAAAATAATCAACACTGCATGTCGGACTTAACACAAATTCTTGTTTTGTTTTTTTTAAATTTCTAGTGATTCCCTTGACGTCTGAAAAGAAGATGGCCACGAGACCTTCTACTTTAAAAATGTTCTAGAAGTTTCACCAATGGGTAAATTATCTAGAAGGCAGTATCATGCCACTGTAATATAACTTACATCACACTTACAAGCATATATTTTATTTAATGCAGTTCTGAATTTCTTCTTCTTCTTTATCTTCCTCTTATTCCATTAGCTTGCGTCGAGGAGCCTCAATCCAGCGTAACCACTCTTCCCGGTCCCTACTTAGCAGCTTCATCCCATTGAGGGATTTGCCTCTTTTACCTCCAATTCCTTGGATATACTCTTGGTATGGAATTCTGGGACGTCCGAGTGGATATACCTTTATAGGATTCATGTCCTCGTTCATGCGGCAGACATGTCCAAACCACTGGATTGGACCACTCTTTCTAGAGTTATCAATTTCAATAAATAAATTTAAAAAAAAATTGAAACGTTTTGAATTATATCTTTGATTTTTATTTTCCTATTATTTATATGATATATAATTGTTTATTATTACTTAGTAAATAATACATTATAAAATATATAATACATAGAATATGACACTCGCACAGATATATATAATATTATTATGCAGTTTAGTAGTTATTATGACTTGAAAGCAGGTCTTTGAGCAATCATGCGAAGCTAGGCTGTCACCTGAGCACGGGGCTTGGCAACTAGATGGCGGAATATATTACAATAAAGTGGAATTTACAAAGTTGTCCCTCTCTAATCAGTGGGAGAAGCTGGCCCATGAATACCCACAAACTTGCCCAACACAGATGTACATATGTTTGAATTTCAAACATGGATGCATATGAAACAGAACACATCCAGTACATTACTCCATCTGGTTTTAGATAAACGCGAATAGAGTACAAGTTTCTAAATTTGGTGGTAATAATACTTGGTTTAAAAACTTAAACGCAATTTTAAAAAGAAAAAAGTAAGTAAAAGGAATAAATTAAAAAAATATATATATACAATCTCGTTAGGAGAAATCAATGAAAATCAAATGTTGGATAAAGAATTCATAAACAAAAGGATGATGGTCCGGGTGAAGTGAAAAAAAAGAGTAATTGAACCTTTTAATGTTAGCCAACGATTCCCCCAACTTTGTACGGCTAAAAAAATATAAACCAATAAAATAATAAAAAAAAATGAAAGAATAGATAACAAAAAATTAAAGTAAACTAAGGTGGGGCTAACTAAGGTGTTTTAAAATATGTGAAAATTTATTTGTAAAAAATAAACAAAGTAATTAAGAAAATAAAAAGATGTTCAGTGTAAAGCATAAATACCCAAGCATTACAAAAAGGTATTAGACAAATAAATACATTTTTATAAATAAAAATACAGTACACGGAAAAAGGGAGATAAGGGAAACAATAGCGGTCTAGAAAAAAGGGAAACGATGTACAAAATAGGACATTTACCTTACTGAATGCAGGAAAGCACAAAAATAAGGTGAAGGAGGAAGGAGGATAACGGAGTGGTAGAATCTTACAAACTTTAATTTTTTTTTTTACGACTCCAGGATCATGTTACAATCCATTCGCCATCTGATTAGATAAATAATTATTTTTATGCCGAACTATATGACGGGTTAAGTTGTGGATAGGAAGCTGATGAACTGATTTTAGCTCGAAACGTTGAAAAAAAAAAAAAGTTGAATTTGTCTTTAAAATAAATTACACTAGTTTCTAACCTTCCTTCCCCTTCCATTCCTGGCAATCCTCCGAGGCGCCTGAAAAGAAGATGGCCTCGCGACTTTATATTGTAAACTGTTTTTAGAGTTCTACTACTGGGTAGTTTCTCTACATTCTGTATCATGTCATTATGATCAAATTTACTTGTATTTTTATACAGTTGCAAATATCAATAAATAAAATAAATTAATTGATATATCATTATAAAACCCATTGAAAAAATTATTATGAACAACTCTTTTACGGTTATATAATTTTTTAGTGGGATTCTCCATCACCAATAGACACAAAATACAAACTATCCCTCCCAAATAATCAAATTTCCTCAGCCCCTCTTAAAATACATTACCGGAATGTAGAAAAAGAGGCTATTTTTTTTAACCCATTTTTAATCATGACTTCATCCCCGCGCACCCATGAGGCTTAGAAGACAAATAAAAAAGAGGGATTCATTTTCGCCCAAAATATAAATTAACACATCTTAGTTTATATGTGTTGTTTTTCAATAACTCATACATAGTAGTTGTAAAGGTCCCGAAAAAAAAGATGACCTAATCTTATAACTAATACTCCCAAGAGTAGTATAATTGAAAACGAACAATTTATATGTTATATGCAATGTTACTAAGCTTGCATGCATAGAATAGATCTCTTACAAAGAAAATAATAATAAAAACATTATTCGATTGTTATATAGTAATATTTTAAATAGTGTATTTTTAACGTGGTTCTTAGATTTTCTCTCTTAGAATCTTTTTGGATCATATTTAATAAGTTTACAAAATATTTAAGGGAGCGTTATTTTTGGTTAAAATGTTATGTATATAATTTATAAGTTTTTATAAACTTATCTAGTTTTACTGGAAGATTATTGGTTGACCGTGTGTAAAGATGAAAGGAATATGGTCCGGGTGCGGTAAAAAAAAAACTCTAATAGTAGAAATATACTATTTTAATGAGCCAACGTTTCGCCCCACGTTGCAGGGCTTCTTCAGGGCTATTTTGACGGCAGTCAAAACAAAAATGACCGTTGGTAATGGGGAATTAATTGATCAATTATACTACTCTTGGAAGTATTAGTTATAAGATTAGGTCATCTTTTTTTTCGGGACATTTACAACTTCTATGTATGAGTTATTGAAAAACAACACATATAAACTAAGATGTGTTAATTTATATGTTGGACGAAAATGAATCCCTCTTTTTTATTTGTCTTCTAAGCCTCATGGGTGCGCGGGGATGAAGTCATGATTAAAAATGGGTTAAAAAAAATAGCCTCTTTTTCTACATTCCGGTAATGTATTTTAAGAGGGGCTGAGGAAATTTGATTATTTGGGAGGGATAGTCTGTATTATGTGTCTATTGGTGATGGAGAATCCCACTAAAAAATTATATAACCGTAAAAGAGTTGTTCATAATAATTTTTTCAATGGGTTTTATAATGATATATCAATTAATTCCCCATTACCAACGGTCATTTTTGTTTTGACTGCCGTCCAAATAGCCCTGAAGAAGCCCTGCAACGTGGGGCGAAACGTTGGCTCATTAAAATAGTATATTTCTACTATTTGAGTTTTTTTTTTACCGCACACGGACCATATTCCTTTCTTCTTATTTAGTTTTAGAACTGCACTGGCTGTAATTTTTTTTTTTATTATCTTGAATTACTATTAGGTTTATTAAATAGCTTTAAAGTTATTACTTTTTTCTAAATTTTGCTAATAGAAATTAATTTTCCATATTGTACATTGCTTGATTACATACCCAAATTACCATATCTACCTACGTCGATACAAGGATAGCCTATTTAAGCTGGTGATTAAATTAATTTAAATGTAATAATAATTTTAAAGTAACAATTAAAGCCAAAAAAATTAACTTCATATAACTAATTTTAATCCTTGAAGTAAAACATATATACTTCTCCCCAATAAAATTTAAATTAAAAAAAAAAATCATGCATCTCTATTTTAAAAAGTTTTGTGGCTAGTTTTTTTTGTAATGAATGAAGATTATAGTGACTCAGCTTGTCATATTATACTGACTTATGGGCTAACAAATAATACGACTTAAATTTATTTACTTTTGTAATATTACGCGTATATTCTTTATTCTTATTTAGTAGACGTAAATATACGTTCGTGAAGAGAGTGGCATTTTCCTCGTTACGCCTACATTTCCAAATCGGTGGGAACTTGGGAATCAGTAGTGAGATACTCTAATATACATTTTACAAAATTCTACTGACACGTAAAAAATTAGAATTATTTCGATTTTTATTAAACGTTCGAGATTAAATGGTCTTCTTTATATTATATAAACTTTGAAAAAATACTTTCACTTTTGCATGTAGAAAAATAATTTCCCGGACACCTCTTTGATTCAACAATGGACTGTAAATTTTGTTCTATAACGTCAAATCACAAACGATGAAATATAGGCCGCAAACTCAAGAGAAATGTGTAGAAAAAGAATCATTTCCTTAATAAAAAAACTTAAAAAAAAATAAAATAAGCAGCTAAAAAAGAAGATGGGAATAGGGAAATATACTGACCTATGAACTTGTTTAACGTTTTTTATATGCATTAATGCGAAACATTTAATATATTAAGTAATAAATAAAACATTACTCACCGTCCTATCACCAACGTGTTTGACCCTGCAGTGGAGGACTGCAGACTGCCCTACAACGGCAGTCACGTTTCTTGGGGAGACATCATCGAAGAAAGGTCTGTAAGGTGCTGGTTCTCTGGCAACTGGCCGATCAGCTTCACTTGCTAGAAAAAAATATATATATATACATGTAAAATATGACCATAACTAAAATCAATCAATTAATTTTCAAAAACACATGCACAGAAATATACATATACAAATGATGAAATGAGAGCCGCAAGATATATAAATTGGAATTTCAGTCGTGATGTATCGGCTTTTCTGAAATATGTGTTAGCATAAATATAAATATAAATATAAATATATTTTTTACTATCTTCACCACTTTTGCCGATGACACATGTTTATTGTAAGTGAACAATGATCCTTACATTGTACCCCAAACCCTCCAATTCCACATCACCACCCTTGAAAAAAGGTGCCAAAATTAGAGGATTAAAATTAATTCCAATAAATCCCACCAAATCACATTTATCCTTCGTCGTAAACCCATGACCTCTTGCCCTACAGTATCCTTTAATAATACCCCACTTATTCCTGTCCAACAGATCCGTTACTTAGGACTATATCTCGATAAATGACTGACATGGAATCCTCCTGGAAGACTGAAAAGACAGGAAACTGCTCATTGATTTCGACTATTACAGCATTTACTAGACAAACGGTCTAAATTTCCAATCCATTATAAAAGACTGATCTACATGACTATTATAAGGGCATACGGGGTTGAACTTTGGTCCTCCACTAAACCATCAAATTCCTGCCGAATCCAATCCTTACAGTCCAAAATCCTTAATGTTCCTTACTTTGTCACAAATCAAGTCATTCATCATGACCTCAATATCTCATATGTTGCCGATTTGTCCAAAACCAGATACAATTTCTTCCATAAACTTCCCAACCACCCAAAGCCACTTGTTTCTAATCTGGCTTTTCCTTCATTACCTAATAATCCTCCCTCCTAGGCTTCTGAAAAGAAGATGGGCTCGAGATCTTCTACTTTATAAAAGTTATTAGAGTTCTATCAATATTTGGTGAGTTTTTAGGCTGATTAAAAATAAAACGGCTTTTGGAAATGTGGAGTAGTTCTGCTCCA
The DNA here is from genome assembly GCF_000696795.3 of Halyomorpha halys. NCBI lineage: Eukaryota > Metazoa > Arthropoda > Insecta > Hemiptera > Pentatomidae > Halyomorpha > Halyomorpha halys. The sequence continues at coordinate 6,110 of NW_027110851.1, forward strand.
TCATTCATTGATTGAAGCATAATTCCGTACCTAGTGTGAAACAGTTAATTAGGTTACCAACAAACAAGTTACCAACTTCTTCATTGTAGGTACGAAATAGAAATACTGAAAAATGATATTTTCTTAATACATATATTAAATAAATTTATTAGTAAAACTTTTCAAGTTCATCTAAATTTTTAAAAAAATTAATAAACATATTACGATATAGATATTTTTTAATTACTATTTCTTCTTCTTTAATTTTATGTAATATCAATTTGGATCAATATTGAAAAATCAATCTATTAAAAAAAAAAAAATATAAATCACCAATTTAATTTGATGTTTAAAGGACCTCATTATTAGAACTAAAATAAACAATTTCAATCATAACAAATAATAGCAGTAATTGAATATTCGCAATAACTTAATAAAGATTTTTCAAAGTAATATAAAACAATAAATAAATAAGTTTATAACACTTTATTATAATTTTAAGGTTTACACCATCAAAGATTAGTCCTGCAAACATCAAATTAAATTACAGATAAATTATTTTAAATGACGATACTATTAATCAGGAGGTCTTAGTGCCATAAATGTTTCATTTTTCAATATTAATATTATTTAAGTAGAAGCGGATAGTACATTAGTAAGGCACTGTGCTACTAACTCCAAGGTTTGTAGAGCCGGATTTGAATCAGGCAGTGGGGGATAATTATTTTAATTTTTATCGTATCCACCAATTAGAAGCCCTGTGGATTCGTGAGCCCTACGAGATCCACCCAGCTTCATAAAATGGGTACCCTTCATAGGTTAAAAATCTGGGGATGAAATGTGATTCTGACCGAATCACCTCCTTGCACAACTGGGGCTTATATTATTTTTTAAAAATATCAGTAACACCATTTTTTTTTTCAATTCAAAGATCATACTATAGCTTGTTTAGAATTGTATGTAATCCAAGATTCGAGGATAAGGATGTTCTAATGTACATCTATAACGATCTATACGATGAACACTGAAATCAGGGATAATCACCACGTTTCTTTTGCTTTTCTAGCTTATTCTTCGATCACTCTTTTCCTCTATGACTACTCCATAGTACCAAGTAAAAAACCATAAAACAAGATAATAAAATAAGATGATTTATCTATTGCTTCTAGATGGTACGTTCTATGCAAAGGCTATGTCGGAGTGTTTTCCGATTGAGGGAGCGAGGAAGGAGCCCTTATTGGCCAATAATAATATTGGCCTGGGTCCCGGTTTTCAATAAGTCCCGTTCCTACAGCCGATAGCTGCCATGAATAGAAATGATGCCGTTTCCCCTTATTCGTGGAGTCCTACCGGAACGCCATGTGTGCACCGAGTCAGCACTCCGACCGCGGTTGTTAGAAAGTCGATCACAACAACTATCACTTTTAGGATATCTTCATCCTACCTCAGTAGATACGGTAAATATAAACATCCATAGTTTTTCGAAATATTAATTTAGTTAAGAGTACAATTTATAGGCCTTTCTGTGTGCTGCAATACATCAGCATCAGAAGATCAGAGGGATGGATACAAAATAGTATGTGCAAATTTAAACGTCAAAACGAAAGAAAAAAAAAGTTTCAATTTTTATAATTATGAGAGATAGTTGACCGTGGATGATAAATGAGGAGAAGATGGTTGGGGGTGCGGTCAATGAAACACCAATAAGTATGACTAACTTATTTTAATGTGCCGACGTTTCGGCTAGAGTTTCTAGCCTTCTTCAGGGCTAAAAAACAAAACAAGAT
>NW_027110851.1:10206-32584 GCF_000696795.3 Halyomorpha halys
ACTATTCATTGTTTGTGTAAAATTATTTTGTTTATATTTTCTTTTTTCTTTTTTTTATATTTCTATACTTACTGTAGTTATTATCTTATGGTTGTTATCTTGTTTTGTTTTTTAGCCCTGAAGAAGGCTAGAAACTCTAGCCGAAACGTCGGCACATTAAAATAAGTTAGTCATACTTATTGGTGTTTCATTGACCGCACCCCCAACCATCTTCTCCTCATTCAATTTTTATGTTTTTATTGAAGAGAAATAATACAATCAGTCAGAAATAGGGATAATATGTATTAGACTTTACACACACAAAAAAACAACAACATAAAACATAGTAAAAACATCATAAACATGATAAAGGTACAGAGCCATAGCAGTAAATATTTAAAATTTAAGCTATATAATGATATTGAAGTCAGTTGAATTATATATATCATATATAACTTTAGGGTAAAACTGTTCTTACCAATATTTAGCGTAATTGTCATCCGCGTTACTAATTTCTATCCTACTGATGTGGACTTAATTAAATAATTAATCAAACATTATCAAATCTGTTTAATCTATATCTTTATTGATACTATAACGGGTACAATTTAAATAACCTAACGCCACTACTTATAATTATATCCTTTACATTATTCATTAAATTTTGCACTAATTTTTGAAATATAACAGGCTTTTGAGTCTGGCACTTGGGACTACTTAACAAACTCCGTAAATTCCCACCTCCTATATATTTTCTCATCATTCGTTCTTTTCTCATTGATAGATCACTCCAAGCAAACTACAATGGTTCCTACTCATCCCTTTATTCTCAGTCCGCAGGTGTTTCTCAGGGTAGTATCCTCGGTCCCATCATCACTATCCTCAACACGTATGCCGATTGCTCATGTGTGCCCGCAGTTAATAATAACCCTTTAATTGCATCCTAAACTCTCCAATTCCATATCACAACCGTAGAAGAATGGTGCCGTGATTGGATGATTATTTATTTTTAAAATAAATCCCATCAAATCATAGTTACCCTTCGTCGTAAACTTGCCGACTGCTCTACAGTTTCCTTTAACAATGTTGCTCTTAACCCTGCCAAACAAATCCGCTACCTTGGACTACATCAGGACAAATGACTAACCTCCTGGAATCCTCACACAGGACTGAAAAGACAGGAAACTGCACGCCGATTTCGACTATTACAGCACTTACTGGACAAGCGGTCAAAACTTCCAATTCATTTCAAAAGACTGATATACATATAGTTATATACATGATAAGGCCAATCTGGACATCTGGAGTTGAGCTTTGGGGCTCTACTAAACCTTCGAATTCATCCCGTATCCAATCCTTACAATCAAAATTCCTTCGTAAAATCCTCAATGCTCTTTGCTTTGTCACAAATAAAATCATACATAAAGACCTTAATGTTCCATATGTAAGCGATCTAGCCCGAACCAGATATCATTCCTACCTTGCTTCCCCCTAACAATCCTCCGAGACACCTAAAAAGAAGATGGCCACGAGATCTGTTCATGTAAAACGTCATTAATAAGTAGTTTATCTACACGCCTGTATCACTCCATTATAACTGAGATCAAATTTAATAAATGCATTATAATAAGCAGTTGTAAATAGCAATAAATAAAAAAAAATCATTCTTGAAAAAGTAATTTTTCTGACAAGTGTGATATCACTTGACTAGCATATCATAGAAAAGAGGCGTTTGACTGCATAAGTTAAAGTACTGTAGCTTTATCCAGAATGGGAGGTCGGCTTTGCTGGAATAAATTTTAGTGAAAGGCTGAATAAATCTGATAAAAATATTCTGCAAGTTATAAGATGGCCCGAAGGGGATAAGAACTTATAAATAGGTTTAGAGGGTCTGTATGTGTGGCATTCTTTCTCAGCCAGTCCCTCAGAAAACACAATTTAGGACCACTGTCTTTGGGCGCGTAGACGGTTTATTTCTAATCTTTGCCTTCAAAAGAATTTCCTTCTTATTTTCCTTTCCACCTACTCAAGTCGTTGAAATATTCTTTTTACTACCTAGTAGGATGAAAACTGTATGAAGTAGTAAATTAAAAATTTTCTATCTTATTTTCATTTCATTTGTAGTACAATGCGTAAAGTTTAATTTAACTGGACCTTCATCAGTTTACTGATTCAAGAGGGAAATTTTAAGATATACAGTTATGCACTATTAATAAGACAGAAACATGTATACATTCTAGCAACAAATTCTACTCAAAATTTATATTTTTAATAATTTTTTTTTATTTGCACCTGTAAATTAACTTTACAACCAGTAAATGAGGTTCTATCCAGGCATATCATGAGTTGGCATGAGGGAGATAGCACCCAGTGGTGCATCCTCCTGATGGTAAGTAAATTATTTTGTTACACTGGGAGGTCCCGTATCCAACTCCTCCTCGGGATACGCCGAGTAACGTCAAGAAAATCATTTGTTGCCATTTGCAGTATAAATTTATTGAAATGTCCATGTAGTGTATGGTGAAACCGTTTATAAGTCATATGACTTTATCTTAACATTTTGACTGATAAAGATTTGTGATTCTGGAACTATATTAATCTTAAATTTCATGTATTGTTTTATCATTATATTATTTTTCATTTTTTAAATTTATTTGTATTATTATAACAAATTTCTTTTTAATACGTATATATTGTATGATCGAATACATAAATTTTTAATACTCTTTGCCGTTCAGTGTTACAGATTGTATTACTTTAATAGTTAAATTATTTAATAAAAAATAAATAAATAAACCGTCAGGCTGCTGGAAGCAACTTACACCGATTGGGCTCAGAAGGGACGGCCTTGTGGTGTGTATCATATGATCCTTGAAGACTTCAAGGCTATTGCTTTGAGGTTTGTACTTTGGAGCCAGTCAAAGAATAGAAAATTTAGGACCTAATCAGTATGTAGAAGGTGGATTTGTACCGCATTGTCACCGTACTTCTAACTTAGTATTGGCCTAGATTGGTGTTCAGAGACTGTATTATTGAGCGCTGTACATATTTGAATTTTACACGTAACAACTTTACTAAGAATAATACTAATAACTGTATTAACAATTATAATTAACGCGTAAAAGTTTTGCAGTAATGCTGAGCAAGAGTGAATGGGAGAAAGTTAAGAGTTATAAGTAAGGCTTATTTGGTTTTGCTACAGTCAAACTACTTCAAAGTGTTCTTCTGACAGGTAGTCAGTCTCTTCATTTCTGTTTTTGTAATTTATATATTTATAATTAGTGTTGTTAATTGTGTCTAATGTGACTATGAGAAGTACAAATTCCAATTCTTTTAAATAACCCAATTCTTATATGTTTTATGGCATCCTTTAGATTGCACTTGAAATTGTTTTTCACCTGTTTTTTCTGTGAATATTTTCATATATGTTTAATTACCTCTAATGTTATAAAGTAATCTAATTGATTGATTGTTCTTTCTTTAAAACAGCTAAATTATAATTATTTTTTAAATATAATATAATTAAATAGAGATTATAATTAATTTTTTTTTTTATTTATTGATATTTACAACTGTATAAAAAATACAAGTAAATTTGATCATAATGACGTAATGATATGATACAGGATGTAGAGAAACTACCCAGTAGTAGAACTCTAAAAACCTTTTACAATATAAGGTCACGAGGCCATCTTCTTTTCAGGCGCCTAGGAGGATTGCCAGGAATAGAAGAGGAAGCAAGATTAGAAACTAGTGGGTTTGGGTGGTTAAGGAGTTTATTATGGAAGGAATAATATCGGGTTCGGGCTAGATCGGTTACATAAGGAACATTTAGGTCTTTATGGATTGTTTTATTAGTAACAAAATAAGAAGTATTGAGGATTTTACGAAGGATTTTGGGTTGTAAAGATTGGATACGAGAGGAATTCGAAGGTTTAGTTCGAAAGTTCAACTCCGAACGTCCAGATGGGCCTTATTATTGTCATGTAGATCAGTCTTTTGTAATGAGTTGGAAGTTTAGACCGTTTGTCTAATAAGTGCTGTAATAGTCTAATAGTCGGAATCGACGAGCAGTTTCCTGTCTTTACAGTGTTGTATGAGGATTCCATGTCAGTCGTTTGTCCAGATTTATGTATATATATATATATATATATATATGATTGAAAAATGGATTGAGCCTGCTGTTTGATGGCGAGGCACGTCAGATTTCGTAATGTCTATAGTTAGTAAGTTAGTAGTCTATTATTAGTAATATATATATCGAATTAGTAAGTTGCATTACGTATTTGTTACATAGATCTGCGTGCAGTTTCCTGTCTAGTTAAATTATAAATATTTTTTGTTTTTTGCTATTATATATCCTTTTCATTTTATCTGATGCTTTGTATTTTGTCATTTTTCTTACTACAATAATTTAATTTATTTTGTTTTTGCTAGACCATCTCTGATAAAAACATTGTGACATTAAAATGATCAACTTTGTCTCAATCCACATTAGACATATAAATATAATATCTGTGCTAATTAAAACCACAATAATAACTTGAATGTAAGAATTTACCGAGCTGAGTAAGCATCATAAATTAAGTTTAAGGATTTCAGGGTAGTAAAAATATTTTTAAAAACTGTAGATAATATACTCCCATAAAGTATCAAATAAATATCTGAGGACTTAGAGTTAGAATATTGAGATGGAAACTTAAATTGCTCCGATTCGCGGCGGCGGTAAAGAGTTAAAATATTGTGGGAGAAGGCAGCCTTCGTAAGATGTACGGCCAGTTCTTCCTCTGATGTTTATCTTCTGTGTTTGTTTCCCCGCCTTTGTTCTGCGTAGGCACTATTTTGTCCCGCTAGGTGAGAAATATTTCAAAATGGCACTAATATAACTCTAGTGAGTTATATTTTAATGTCACCCATAATATTTTACAGACATGAATTGGGATGTTTATATCATAATCGGTATTGCTGATATCTACAGGTCATTATATTACGCAATAAAAATAAATAATAAACTTCCATTTGAATTAAACATGAAACATGTTAGAGTCTTGAGGTACTTTAACCTAGAAAGTTTTTGAAAAGTTCTCAAAATTAGCTCATTTATGTTTTTGGGGGCGCTGATTATAAATTTTGGATCTATCTGTCTGGTTACTTCTAGAATTTAAAATAATTTGGGCTAAAGTTATCAATTTCGAGTCAGGTTATTTTGGTACAGGGGACAACTTAAATTATTATATTACTCCAACATTATCAGTGCTGGTATAAATTTTAATTATCTACTAATTTTATTATTATTAAAAGAAATAAATTTTAAAAGAGGCAATAGATTTGAAGTGCAGAGAAATGCTTTAAAATTTTATGTTACAAAATACACAAGGATAAAAGTTTAAGGAAGGAGGATAGCTCTATAGCACTGATAACAAATGATCGAGCTGTCTGTAAAATTATAATGGACCCAGCTGAGACAATGAAGTCAAAACTTTGATGACCAAAACTTTAAAATAGCAGGGAAAATATTACTATACAGTAAAGTTCCTCTTACTTTGCATTTTATGAAGTTTAGTGAAATATTAAAGTAAATGCTTCTCGTTTTAAAAAATTTTTATGATCTTAAAATGATGCAATAGAAAAAAAAAGAATAGAAATATGTCCGGAAACTAAAATAAATGGCGGTTATTGGAATATTTGAAATCTATGTTTATTAATTCCCGCAATAGAAACTGCTCTGATGAGTGACATCAAAGCGATCAACGAGTCAGTGGAGTGATAGGGGAGAGATCAGTGGTCATCTGTCGTGCTAATGGATTTCCAAGCAAAGCAGGGCAAAATCATCTCTTTTTCATCAACCAAATGGACCAAAACAAAGCATCTATATAAAAAAATAAGGCAAAACTGCCCCCCTTGCTAGGAATATCATGTAATTTAATACATAGTATATTACAGATTTTTAAAAGAATATAAAAATATTTACTAAAGTATATAATAACCATGACATTTATATGTAATTTGAAATACTTTTAACATTTATTTTATGTAAGTAGGGCTAGTTTTTTCAAGTAATGCACATTTTTCATTTTCGAAATTTCATATATTTTTATTTAATTATCATTTATGTGTCCAGTTACAATAAAAAAAACAACAGACATAATTTTCATATAAATTTAAAATTAAAAACCTTAAAACGTTATTTTTTTTTATTAATGGATCTTCAATCGTGTAATTATTTTTTCTCTCTTCTAAGCTTCATGGGTCTATAGGGTTTGAGATATGGGGGGTAAATAACAATTATAGGTGAAATCTCTTGTACTGCTTTTCAAATGCATTGTAAGAGGGGATTAAGGAAAGGGAATTGAAAAATGGATTGAGCCGCTGTCTGATGGCAGGGCTCGTGGGATTTCGTAATGTCTGTAGTTAGTAAGTTAGTAGTCCACAGACGGGTCTGACTGTCTAAGTGTATCTGTCACATTTGTGGCCGTACTGTCTGCGTCAGTGTCCTGAATAATGAGTTCGTACAGTGCTGAAGCCTGTCAAAAAATTTGATACGCCTCCTCGATATAGATTCTGTCATAGACTGTAGTTTGAGTGTCGTACATATGTGGTCTGTTTTTTCCGGATCACTCTAAAAACCAGAAAGCTAAGACACGATTTAGTAAGTTGCATTACGCATTTGTTACATAGGTCGGATTCGATACAGACCTTTCTCTACCGTTGGTACTTTAAGGTGGAACAATGGGATACTTAGCTGTGGTTTGAAGGGTCCATTTAGTTTGGAGGTGAGGGGCCTCCGCATGTGGCCTGTCTTTACTCTTTGAAGTGAAGTATGTCTTTTATAATACAGTCGATCTTCTAGGGATCAACAGTAATATTCAGCCCTTCCAGTTCCATGGTTATTTCCGTAAAAGCCTTCTCTGCCTGCCGTGGAGCTGTCTCTGCATTCATTGAACTACTGTAGATGGCTAAATGGTCCCCTAAGCCGAAACAGTGGCCTTACCATGCTTGGCTCCAACAGCTTCAGCCGTCTGAGAAAAGTATTGGAGATAATAAAGAACCCTGGGATACTCCACAGGTGAGTAAGACCACTTCGCCGACTCGAACCTTTAATGAGCGGTGCTTTAGGAATAATCTCAGGACCGGGAAGAGAAGAGCTCGTTCTCATGCATCAGGGAAGTATCTCAACCTGAGGCAGGAGGTTCATCAAATGAGTTATGCCTCTGTTGGACAGCTGCTTTAAAAAGTATTGTTTGCACCTCGCGACCTGGGGCTTTATTCTCCCTCGGACGACGAACAGCTTTGAGCTGCTTCGGGGATAAATTGTTTCCGAAGTCTTCTGTTCGTAGGTCAGCCGAAAGACCTGTCCGTCAGCCGTCATAAATATGTTACTATCCTAGAGAGTCGTTGACCTTCTCTCTCCGATGCTCGTCCTCAATAGCTTCCAGAAAAATCTGTGGTCACCGTGCGTTGCACGTAACTTCCCATGCTCCGTTACAGGAGGTTACGGGGACGCAGAGCTGGCGATATTACGGGACTTAAAAAGTACTAAAGTACAAGCTACTATTGTACAAGTCAGTGTAATTGTATTAAGTTAAATCTACTAAACTAATAGTATTAGTTTGTACTTTATTATGAAACAGGCCCCAGGTAGGTCGTAAAGGCTCCGTATTTTATTTGTACAGAGTTCCGAACAGTAGAGAGTTCGAGGTAGACTTGTGCTAGTGTAATATTTTTTATTTTTATGGAATTGGAATTAGAGCCAGGTAAAATTCTTCATTTGTATTCCGATTATTTTTACCATAGTTGGGGGTCGAAGTTTTTCATTTTGTGGGACCCCCACTCAATGAAAAAAGACAACGCCTCAGGCCGGATTAGAACCGGCACGGCCAATAGACATCAGATTGGTAAGACTGTGCCCAAACACTGAGCTACGGGCGGCCCTTGCTTGTGTAATTAAATCATTAATTTATTTTACCATTAGCCATTTTGTAAAAATGTTTATGGCTTTTTGTATCTTACTCTAAGACTCTTCCATCTATTGTTATTTGTAAATTCATTTCAAACAAACGTGTCCAGGATTAAATAAAGAATGCGATTGAGCTAAAGTATTTTGGACAGTACAGACAATAGAGGTGCTGGCTCAGTTAGGGACCACATGGGACCGAGAACGAATATCTTGGCGATTGTTTCCAAAGTTGGGGGAGGAGGGGGGAAGGTCGGGGAGGGGGGAAGGGGAGGTGGCCCACTTTCTTCACCAGGACAGCGGCCATCATTCACTGCCAGCTTAGGCCTTGCCTCACATAATTCCAGGTCTGCCAAATGTATAACAGTATATTCTCTTTAACCATGATGGCATCATATCTCCATTACATTTCTTGTTATGGACCATCTGAAAGATCCAATGGTGTCATTTTATTTTATGTATTTTTATTATTGACAAACACTTGGTCAGTTTATTTTGCTTAGGTAAACATGACTGTACACTTGAATTTTCTTGATTGATTTATACCAAATTTTATGGTTTCTCAACAATATTTTCATTAGAAATCAACAATATTAAAAATTGTTGAAACAAGAGAAAAAGGACAATATTACGATAAAAAAAGTGACTCTTACACATAATATCAGTCAGGTTAAATCAGGAAGAAGCATTTTACGGTTGAAAAAATCGTTGTTTAATTTGTTTTTTAAAAGAAGCTCTCCAATTAATCAAATGAATATTTAAAAATAAATATTTTAGGTAATACTGACGTAGAAGGTGAATTCCACGAACTTCGGCTAAAAAAAAAAAATCTCTCAAAGATATCATCAGAAAAAGGACGTTGAAAAAATTTCCTTTATAAAAATTAACACCAGAAAATGCCTAAAATGGTCATTTTTTTGCCTCTCCGTTCTGCCTAACTCTCCACTGCCCCATTTAGCCCCAATATTCGTCGATGAAATTTCCTTTCAGGAGCTTAAAAACTAAGCAAACCAGGAGCTTTAGCTCAGTAGACTGACGTCTTCATAATCCATTTACATAAATTAAAACAACTCCGATCATATTCTGACTTCATCAATCGTAAATTGTAGTGCATTTAGAAAATCCAGGAAAAAGTAATAAAAATTCTCATATCAAATATATATTTTTTCTTGAATTAGCAATCACCAGATATGACCTTATCAATGCTAGGTAAGGGTTAAACAGTTGTGCAAGGAGGTGACTTGGTAAGAATCACGTTCGACTACCAGATTTTTACCCAATTAAGAATACATTTAGGAGAAAATGATTATCCGCCACAGCCGGATTCTAACCCGAGTCCTTGGAGTTAGTAGCACAGTTATGTTTGAAATTTTACTAAAATACTTTCACATTTTTATCTTTTAATTGTATATGTATACATGCTATGTACTAAAATATCAAGGGTTTTCCTCATACTATAGGCATCGTCAATTATTGAGGTTTTTCTGTTTTTTTTTAATAATTTATTTATTGATATTTACAACTGTATACATATATACACATCAAGTAAATTTGCTGTAAGTGATATTATGACATGATAACAACATGTGGAGAATCTACCCATTGATAGAACTCCAAAAACATTTCTAAAGGAGCAGATATCGAGGCCATCTTCTTTTCAGACGTCTAGGAGGATTATTAGGTAGTGAGGAGAAGCCAGGTTAGAAACGAGTTGGTTTGGGTGGTTGGGAAGTTTATTAGGGAAGGATTAGTATCTGGTTCTGGCCAAATCGGCAACATAGGGAACATTGAGGTCCTGATGGATGATTTGATTTGTGACAAAATAAGGAGCATTAACGATTTTGGACTGTAAGGATTGGATTCGAGAGGAATTAGATGGTTTAGTGGAGCCCCATAGCTCAACTCCGTATGTCCAAATAGGTCTTATAATAGTCATGTAGATCAGTATTTTGTAATGGATTGGAAGTTTGGACCGAATTATTGAGGTTAAATTATAAAAATGTAAAAAAAAAAAATAAATATAATTTGTTTATAGAGTTCAGTTATTACTTTTTTCTGAATGTCTTCTGGGTTTAAAACTAATGATGAATTAGTATAAATATAATATAGTAAACTTAGTAGAATTGTTTTTTTTTTTTTTTTAATCGGGTAAATAAATAAAACACATTTTATGTGAATTCCATCTTAACAGTTAAGGTGGAGAGGAATCTTTGAAAATATTTTTTTCAAAAATTATCCTGAAATAGCTAAAAAATTAAAAGTGCTTTATTCAGAAAAAAACTGATTCTATCGTTTGTAAGATCCATTCGATTAAGACCTCTTTAGACGATGAAATTTCCCTGAACTAACAGAAGAGACATTACCTAAGGATAGCTGATGCAGTCGGTAGAAGAAAGCATGTATTTGCCGAGGTTGGCTAAGCTAAACAAGCAATTACCTATCACGTGTTTGCAGTCTGTAGAAGATCCTATGTTTGCCTAGTGCCCTCCACCGTTGTAAAGTCTACTCTGGGCAGCATTATATCTTCTCCAAGGCTGTCTACAGGATAAGTGGTACCACGGGTCTCGTAGTAGAATAAACAGGTATTTTTTCTGCTACTGAGTAACAGAATTCTAAACTGTTTTTTACAGAGACTAAATGCTTGAAAACTATTCAACTATTAGTAAACATACTTAATTTACACATGTGAATTAAAAAGCTCACCAGTGAATGAGATGTGTAAGTTTGGAAAATGTCATGATAAGGATGATGAGAAGCAATACTCAGTGGTAACTCCTCCAGGCGTGATATTTTAAAGAAAAAAATACATCAATATGCCTGATCTCCATACCTACAAAATTTCTTTTCATAAAGTCTCAAATTTAATAAAGTCCTACACGGAAAAAATCGTTACGCTTCGACGTATTTCAGAGCCTCATTTTTTTTGCGAAATTAAATAGTGAATGTGTTCCTATTTAGCAGAAAAGGTTGGGGGGAAAATAAGAGGTACTAAATTTTACTTCATGAGCAAAAGTTATTTTTAGACTAAAAATCGCTCAAGTCAAAAATTTAATGAAGACCTACCTCCTTCGTTGATTGATGAATCCTTGATAGATCGTTGAACATTGAGCTACACGTTTTCAAATTTTCCAATTTCCAACGAATGTAATTTAAACAAGAAAAGAAATCAACTCACAATGATATAAATCCGTTCTGTGCCTGTAATTAAATAATTAAGACTTGACCCACAAGACACAACTGTAATGTAGTAGAGTAGCACTGTGCGCCGTTGAAGAATTAAAACTAACAGGTCTCTGCAAACCATTTTTTCCTTTATTGCTTCACTTTTTCTTTTAGTTTAACAACTTTTAATAATTATTTTATCTGTTATCACTCCATTTTTTTATATTTTTAAGTTTATTATTTATCATTAAAGTTATTTATTTTTTTATTCTATTCCAACTATCAATACAAAATAAATTACAATTTTTTAAGTCCCAATAAATAGGAGCATTCAAAACATCAACACGAAGTTATGTAAAAGTACATCATGACTCAAGTGACATTAAACAGACTTAGGACTATAATGATAAAAATTAAGGTTAACGAATTATATTTAAAATATCCTATTTGTTATTTTACTAATAAATTACAAGTTTTTAATTCAAAAGGGTTTGTTATTAATTTCTATAATTTTTCTTTTTATTGAAACAAATGCATGTTTATTAGTATATTATTATTTTAATATATTAATTAAGAACATTTTCAGGCAGTTTGGTCATAGTCCCACTTAAATAACAAATTTATATAGATATATAAATTCAGATTGAAACAAATTTCTATATTCGAATCTTGAATAACGTTAATTTTTTTTTTTTTTTGTTTAAAGCACAAGTATTTTCTTTCTTTTTTCTATTAAGTAATTTTATTAAGTCTCAAAAATTTTTTGTTTATTAATAAGAAGTATTTTTTTATGTTCATCATTTTACAGTGCACTGAAACAAGGTAAATATAGAAGACCATAATTAGAAATATATTTTAATATTGTGAAATTTAAGAAAGCAGTACTGATTAATTAAAAACAAGAAAACTTTTAGCTTGTTTTTCAAGATACCATTATCGTATAATTTAAATATATTAGGGTACTACCAATGGATAGTTTTTCAACATGCCTGTAACACTCCATTATGATCTTAGATCAAATTTACTGAATATATTTTTATTTAAATGAAGTTGTAAATATCATTAAATAAATAAAAATAAAAAATTTAAACATAAGAATTTTTTTTTATCGACGCGTCGATTTATCAACGTCGCGACGTTGACATATGATCTGCTACCATTGACTACATCTGTACTAACGGCTAACTTGGAATACTCAGACATGACTGAAATGACAGGAAATTGCACGTCAATTTTGATTAGTACTTACTAGACAAATAGTCTAAACTTCCAATTCATTATAAAAAAAACTGATCGACATGATTATAATAAGGCCTATCTGGACATATGGAGTTGAGCTTTGAGGTTCCAATAGATCTTCGAATTTCTCTCTTATCCGATCCTTACAGTCCAATTCTGTACAATCTGTACATATGTTTCATATGTAACCGATCTAGTTCGAACCAGATATCAATCCTTGTAATATAAATTACTTAACCACCAAGACCCACTAGTTTCTAAATTTGCTTCTTCTTCCATTCCTTGCAGTCCTCCGAGGGCCTGAATAGAAAATGGCCTCGAGAACTTCTAGTGTAAAAATATTATTAGAGTGCTACCAATGGGTAGTTTCTCTACATGCCTATATTACTCAATTATTATCTTACATAAAATTTACTAGATGTATATTTATGCAAAAAAAAAGTTGACATATGTCTAGCATATAATTATAAAATAAGTATGAAAATGCATTGGATAATGAAAAAACTGCTCGAATCAAAGTTATGATTTATTAAATAAATCAATTTTATATCCGTTTTTAAATAATATAATCAAAGTTATGATGTTAAAATAAATTGAATAAGTAAGAAATGTTTTCCAGAAAAAAAATAACACGAAAATCTATGGTTATCCATTTATTTAAGGGTATTTCATTACCCTCGAATAACCAAACTGTTGGTCAGACAAGACTGGGATCCCCTGGTTGGGGACACGAAAGGTTATTGATGGCTGTCCATTTTGGCCGCTAAGTAGGACGTATTGTGCCCTCGCCCCTCCGCTGCATGTTGTTTATCCTCCCTGTCCGGAGGCCACTTGAATCCAGAGGAGGGCTGATTGTGGACGGACTGAATGCCCTATTCAGTCCTGCATTCAGTCCGCCCTAATCACCGCCATTCCGGATTCATGCCTGGCTTCCGTTAGGAGCTCTCGCTAGTGGGCTCTTTCATGCCGAATTTAACAGATCTCCTCAGGTGCCGGCTTTACCCATTTGAATCGTTCCCGGGGAAAAAAAAACTTAGAATGGTACTTAAAAAATAACGCTAAATTGAAAACCAATATTTACAAAAGAGTAAAAAAAAATTGTGAGTAAATGCAAATAAATCGCAGTAGGATCGGTTATAGCCTTGGCTAGTTAATATTGATTTCTTAGATTTGATTCAGTGCCAAATAGAGGCTATTAAAGATACTTTAGATGCCTAAAAATAGTAATAAAATTTAACTGTGAAATATTAAGTAGAGGGAGCGTGGTAGCTCAGTAAGTGAGGTACAGTATCTAAATCTCCTAGGGCCAGCTTATATTCAAACTGTGTTAAATAATTATTTATCCTTTTATTTTTGCCGTAAATAAAACCTGCGGGTTCGGGAGCCTCATCGGGTTTATCCAACCTCTATAGTACCGTTTATTTAGGGGAAAGCTAGTGTTTGAGCAAGATCAATCACGAACGAATCTCCTCTTAGTACAATCATAATTCAATTACAATGTTGAAAAAAATTGAACAATTTCACTCTAATGCAATAGTAATTTCTTTGCTTCAAAGCAGTATTTATTTTTATTTTTTGGAGATTCAATTTATCACTAAACCGAGTGTTAATTAAGGTAGACATTTTAAAAATTTATTATATTTTTTTATTTTCATGATTGATTTTATTATTTTTAATTTTAAGATTTCAAATTCAAAAAATTTTAGTTCCTGGAAAAGTGGGTTATATGGAGTACAATTTTTTGCATTTTAATCAACAGATTTTAAAATACACATCAACTGCAACGCCCATATAAACATACGTATATAAAAAAAGGTTCTAAAAATGAACCCGACTTGGGCAAGGGACAACTCAAAGTAAATTAAGTAGGCCTAGAGGGCGACCAGACTACTTGAAACCTGGTCCTAACCCAGTTGTGCGGGAACACCAACCGATCGGAAAAACTTTCACTAAGGCCTCTCTTCCAGCACAACTTTCCGGGTAAGTTCTCCCCTCTCGCTTTCGGAAATAAGCGGTAATTCATTTCAAGGAATTTATAACTGCGTAGATCCGAGAAAGCTTGAAAAAGTTTTACAAACAACAGGACAACCGGAACCGTAAGCATTACAAAGGAATTTCACCAGTTCACAAAAACTAATCAGGGAAAATCATTGCGTCGGACAGACATGAACGTTGCTATGAATAAATATTTTAATTTAAATAAGGAAACCAAAGGAATACCAGTCTTAGTGAGACTAATTTGTCTTCTTGGTATAATAAATGCAAAATTTTATCTACATTATTTACTTCTTCGCACAAAAAAAGATAAATAAGCCTGTTAACGCCATAATATAATTGCCTTGTAAATAATATTTAGTTAGTCTTAGTGTTTAGTTTAATAACGTTTATTTTTATTTATATTAATTTAATTGGACTTATTCAGTTGAAAAGAAAAAAATGTAATTATATATGTGTGTTATAATGAGTAATAGAGACAGTTGCTAGGGGCTGATAATTGTTGCTAAAGCGTCACTAGCAACGGACCGACCATCTTAGTTTTGTAAGGCAGTCCCGGCTAATTAGTGGCCATGGTAGCGTCTCAGCAGCCCTGTCTGCGTTTACAGTTTAATATTTTAGACATTTTTTTTAGTGTTTCAGTCGTCATTACAGTTCGGAACCAGACCACTTCTGTGTTTCGCTTTTAATATGAGTTCCGGATAATTAGTGGCCAGGAACCTGTGTAACCAGCCCTGTCTGCGTTCATTTTGTCAGCTCGCCTGTTGGATATTTGGACTGTCGATGAGCCACTACATCAACTTTGGACCATTACAGCAATGTATTTAGCTACAAGTACTGCGAACTACATATCTCGGCAGCACTCTTCCTCGGACCTATCGGAGTGGAGCAGCTTGCGTCGACTAGTATTTGATTTATATATATTTATTTGTTTCTTTGTAAATTAGTTTATTTTATTTTCATCTTCATAATTTATCTAACTATTTTATTTTCATCTGAGAGGCCCTTTTATTTTTAATTGTATTCATTATTAGTCATATTTTGTTTATTTTAGTTTTAGTTTTTAAAATGTTTAAATTGAACCAAATAAATGTTTAATCCGAGCCAGTTTGTTTTTTGTTCATATTACAGCTTACCAACATAAAGACAGTCGATTTGAGGTGGCTTTAACAAACCGTAATAAGGAATTTATAAAAAAAATAACTGTACAATTATGGAATAGAAAACTACGTAAAGAAAAAAATATTATATGGGAGACTAAAATGGCGAATGGTTCCTAAAAAAACTCTCATTTGTTTATTTTAAAAAAAGAAGGAATCGGTATCGTTAATATTATTTTATTACGTTTAATGAATGTATTTTTTTTTTTATCACAGATTTAAATTTGTATAAAATTAACATATTAAATCGACTCAACGCTATAAATAGATAAATGTTTTGGATTATATTACACCAAATCACTACCTATCGTTTTAGATATAAGATATTGAGGTGAAATGGCACACATATATTAATCATATATATTTATGTATAGGTGAATCACGCGGTGTGTAGAGGCCTATTTGCTCGGGCCCCAATGGTCTATGCCATAGCAACAATGAATCTGATCC
The DNA here is from genome assembly GCF_000696795.3 of Halyomorpha halys. NCBI lineage: Eukaryota > Metazoa > Arthropoda > Insecta > Hemiptera > Pentatomidae > Halyomorpha > Halyomorpha halys. The sequence goes on from NW_027110851.1 coordinate 26,146, forward strand.
CCTTTCGTCACTGGAATCCGATTGCCGAGTCTCTAATTAAACACAAAGCAAACCAAAATGGGTATTTGTTAACGTTTTGTTGAAACTTTTAACTCAATCTTGAATTATTTTGTTTATTAATAAAATTATTAAAGGGCAAATACCATTAAAAACTCATTTATTTACTGTCATTATAAATGTAAGCATTAACTACTCCATTATATAATACTTATTTATCATTTGTATACTTTTTACTTTTCATATTCATATTTTTATATCCTGCCATTATAATTATTTGTTGCGCAATGCTTTTTAAACTATGATTAAACTTTATCTATCTTCGTTATTGTAGCTTTATTACATTTTTTCTGCATATATTATTAATATATTTTAAATTTTGAATAAAATCTTTTAGATAAATGTTATCCCATAGTAATGAAATAAAAAAAAATAATGTTTTGTATTATGAAAGAAAATATATTCAGAACCAGACGAGAATATTGAAGATACAAATAAAAAATCGAAACGAATTTGACATATGTATATGTATGGAAGTATTAGTAATTATTAATATTATAGGGGTCTTTGCCGTATGTCTTGTCATACCTGTGCGAAAAAGTCCTTGCAGAACAAATCTATTAAAACAGGTATTCCCTGCTGGCTTTGTCGGTAGGCAGGTCAATTATAAACAATACTTGCACCAAACACGTGCTAAATGTACTGGTTCTAAATGTACCATGCCTTCTAACGTATTTTTTTGGGCGTAGCTGATGATATCCAATGAGGAAATAAGATTCCCAAAAGGCCACAAGGCAGGAGAAAAGACAACAGATTGAAGACGAAGAGACAGAAGTAGGAGAGGCACGCAAGTAAGAAGACCGAAGAGAGGGCAAAATGCACTTTTAACATCACTTATCAATAAATTATAAATAAATACTTAGTTCCTTTATGTAGTTTATTTACTATTATATTACACAATACCACCCCTAATTATAATATATAATTAATAGTAACAACATTTTACAAATATAAAGTTATTTAATTGGTAAACTGGTAAACACACAACAAGCCTTTGGAAAAGCATTCAATTATAATAAAAGTTTTGCAGGACTCAATACAAACTAATTAATTAACTTATCTTTGAATAATGACCTTCAGCCATTATCCTGGCATCCCGACTAAATCCCGAGACAACATATAGCAATATATGTATAATAATTTATAGAAATTTAAGTTATTTTTTGTTATTTATTATTAAAATTATTTTTATGAATTAAATAATTAAGGTTAAGAAATTTAAGTAAAAATATTGAAAAAACCAACACAAAAAATAAATAAATAAGAAATTAAACTGAAGATCCTTTATTACTTCACGGTAGAATTTGTTTTGATGTTACTGAGGTGAGAAAAATAATTAGAATATTAAACATTTTAATCGAACCTTATTTATTTTTTAAATAATTAGTAAAATATTATCAACAATTACTTAAACTACATATTATATAAAATCAGATAATTCTAATTTATTTGTAATATAATAGAAAAAAGCGCTGCTATGATTAAAGTTTTAGAAAATATTCTTTCCCTTTTAAAAGTTTATTCTTTTTTATTTTCCTCAAATTTAATTTTAATTAGAATCATGGGAGTCAAGCTTGGTTAGCGTCACAAAAAATTTTAAAAGGTGGATTTCTTTAATTTCTTCTGCTTGACAGGGAAGGGAGAGTGGGCGGGGTGGACTTTTAAAGCTTTTATAAGAAAGTGAATATTTTTCCTTTAAAAGATTTTTATTGAAATATTCACTATAGCTAATTAAGATCTCGAATATATTTTTATTATTTATTATTTTGATGGCGATTCATACTATTTAAGAAAAAAATTAATAGTTTTTTTCTAATTAAATATTTAATATATTTTACTTTTGTGAGTTTATATTTATTTAATAAACCATATCCGTTATCGCACCTACTGAAATTCAATTCTTATTCTGAAAGGGATTAATTCCGAAGAGAAAATAATAATATGCAGACAGAAAATCTAACAGTAGCTTGCACCAATCCATTGAATATGATATACATAAATGCACATAAAATGATAAATAAAATATTTACATTTACATAGAGAATTGAGAATTTTGGAGGTGAAAGAATAAGGGGCATAAATTTCCACGGAAAGGAATGTGAATAGAATTACAATGAAATTGATGAAATGAACGATAAGGAGATCAAGTTAAAATTTTCATTTATTTGATTGATAGCCAAAAAAAAAATCACAAGATAAAATTACATATATTATTATGATGACAACTATATATTAATATTAATTAGCAATGATTTAGCCCTTTCATTAAGCATGTATGATATTGATAAAAATTTGAACCACCCAAAATAATACAAGATAAGAAAATAAAATCCAAATTCAATTATGACCATGGAAAAATATAAGAATTGGGCGATAAACAATGGATGCATGAAATTTCAATTCATGTTGCTCTAATCTCATAAACACAAGGACACAATTAGAAATACTGATAATATACAAAATTTATACGAGTAAGTAGTAGTGGATGGTTATTAGTTATGTAAAATACAGCAGTTATTGAAAATATTAAGTAATATTTCTACTTATCAATTTTAATTTGTATTCTGTACAATTTAATGTTTAATTATATTAAAAATGTAGTATTAGTATTATGTGCTATTATATAATTAAAAATGTTTATTTCTTTGCAAAAGGGGACAAAGTAATGATCAAATATGATATTATTAGTTTGAATGAGCGTAATGTGGTTTTTTCAAAAATTTGTGAAACAGCACAATATATGTTGAAAAAAATCCAGATAACATGAATGTAACTAATTTCTACTTCTATTACAGCCTAAGTTCAAATTACAAGGATAAAACTTTTTAAAATTTCTTCAAAAATATACGAAATTACAAACTAAATCCAATTACAACGTATTTTTCCTTTAATTTAACCCTATCTATAAAACTTGTAATTTGATCGACTAAATTAACAAGTGCCGTTTCAGACGAATGTTAATTTTGCTTTCCTTTCTCAAGGCAATAGTCGCACTTTACAAACAAGATGTTGAAATAAACTTTTGTCTGTTGTATTTATTCAAAAATCATTCTTTTATAGTTTTGTGACAATATCACCGTTATATTCATATTACCGAGATTGGTATCGCGGTTGATTTTTTTCGTATTCTTCCGAAAACATAATAACATAGTACATAAATGCATATTGCATGGAAATAGAATATGAATACCAGTTCGTCATTTTCCCTGGATTCCTAGTGGCATTATAAAGTGTTGGTTGCAGTGTCCAATTAAGGTTGTACATAACAAACGGTAGCCTCGGGCTACCGCAGGGATTTACGAAACGTAAAGGGACCGTTTCGCTGGTCTTCGACTTCTTGCTTTAGTTAGGTTTTTTTTGTTGATTTTTTTATACTTACAGACTTTTTTTTCATTAGCCCAACTATATGCTCTCAAAGTAATCGCAATTTCGAAAGTTCATTGAATAAATTATTAATACGATAATTTATTGATTTTTTTTCTTAGTCCCATAGGTGCGTGGGGTTGAGGTGAAGATGGACAAAAATAAAAAATATAACGGTTGAGGGGAAGCTTTTTTGCTGCATTAGAGATGCATTTGAAGAGGAGGCTGAGGAAATTGCATAATGTGGATAAGAGGTAGTGCTGTGTGTTCGTCAAATAGTTTTGGGCCACACCAGTTTTGTTTTATCATTAATGGTTCAGTAACTTGTCCTCACCTCAATCTAGTCTGAGGCTGTTTGTGTAAGTCAATCATCTTTGTGGCCGTCCTGTCGGTGTCAGTGTCCTGAATAGTGGGTTTGTGCAGTCCTGGAGTTACTTTATCTCGGTACTCTTCAGAAACCCGGATACCATCTTTTGTTACAAGATGAAGGGAAATTTTACCAACGAGTTAACGAGACCCGGCAGTACTAAACAAATTTTCCCCCGTACGATTCAGCTGCCAAAATCATTGAAAAGTTTCCTTTTAAATCAAGGATCCACCCCGGCTGTACAAGGACACATGGATTCCCTTGTCAGAAACCTGCTGCATTTGACAGATCCTTCATTATGCCGGTAACATCCCTTTGGAATTCCTTTCCGTTTCATATCCGCCCCTCCTCTGGCTCCCTTTGAATCTCCCCTATTCACTCATTTCCTCTCCCTTCAAAGCCTGTGACACTTTTAACGTAATCCTCTTCTTCTTATCTCATTAGGTTCGGAAAAAGTAGGAATTTCTAATATATTACAGGGTTTGGAAATTATTTGCCTGCTTACAATTATGATCAAAAGCATAAGCGGGTCCAGTGTTTAGTGCTCCATTGTTTTTAAACAGGTGTAAGAATTCTTAATATATAATAATAAAGTAGGTAAACAATTGCTTTAACATTAAAAAAAAAGAATAGAGTGGTCCATTTAGTTATTATTTTATATTACATGATTATATAATGATAGTAATTTCATTATATAATCATGTAATATAAAAAAAATAATTTAGTAAGAACTATTCATATTCATCCCCTCCTTCCTCAACTTCTAATTTTAAGATTCAGATTCAATTTTCGTTGAATTGATGAACTTGCAAGAGAATTGATGATTTTTTAACCTTAAAGTTTTTCTACGGAACACTCTAACTCTAATTCTGGAATTACAAATGGAATGAGATACATTTTACGACGCTTTCTTATTTTCCTCTTTTTCTTCTGCTACTACAGAACTAAGTAGTCCTTGGTCTACTTTTTTTTTATTTATCCCCTACCTAGTAATTTCTTACATAGCAGAGAGGAGGAGGAGACCATCCTATTCTAACCAGAGAGTGGGAAGTTAAGTTTTCATTCCGTGGGACCGCAACAAAATAAAAGTCAACACCCCAAGAGAGGATACGAACCGGCGAAGCTTCATTTACAAACTTGGTAAGGAGACGCCTCAACTAGACTTCACTTATTGAGCATATTCTGTCATTGACTTCTGTCCTAGCCACACGTAAAAACACAAATTAATTTTTATTTTTCTTACTTAACGTAATAACATAATTTTCATCAACCACATTTAAGAACAAAAGAACAGAAATAAAAAATCAATTATGAAAAAGAAAATTATCACATACAACTTTAAGCAATATAAATATTAATAAGGGGAATGATACCAACGACAATTTTTGAACAATTTTGTTAAATGTTCGTATAAGCTTATTTACACCTCTCCGCAATAATTCTATAAATTTTTAACTAGTTCCCAGTGAACGACGTTATGACTTAACAAATTCCATTGCAAAGTACAAAGACTTACAATACAAAATTGTACTAAGGATAAAAAATAGATCATAATGAAACTAGAATTTTAGCACACTTGACTGAAAGAAGAGCCACATTTGTCGGAGTCACATTTGCCCATCCATGTTCTGTTACGTTAGAATCAAAATATACCAAGTTTTTAGTTAAAAACAGGATATGATGTAGAGTCATAATCCCTTTAGGAACTTTGTCTTTATAATTAACTTTTTAAGTAATTTGATTCTAAACACCGATTATAATAAAACAACCCCCTTTTAGTATGATTGAAATTCTGAAGATAATTATTCCGGGAATTGAGGTAATAAGAAATTATTGATCAAGTTAGGCCTATCACATCGGTAAAAAGAGATAATTAGCAGTATTCCTCATTAGGATCGACTTAAATGTTCTATTAGCGGCTGTAAATATTTATCCAAAAGGCTGACACCAAGCTGGCAGGAGGAAATGAATTAACAATAGCTCCTCAGTTGGATAGCGTACCTGGATCAAGCCGAATAACTGACAATCGGCCATAGTTAATTAAACATCAGGGAACGGGAGGAGTTAAATCATTAATTGGCAATGCCCTAAAACTTTAAGCACTCGAGGACCGCATTTCTAAAACACTCGATAATTCACTAAAGGTATAATAGTAAAATATAAAAACAGTGAAATATTTGCGGAAAGTGCGCTCAACGGTAATATTCTGTCATAAAATAAGTTTAAGTGGCAGATATTTGGCAGATGATGTTTAACGAGAACTTAGAGATCCCATTCATATCTCATGTGGGGTTCCACAAGGGGCAGTCCTATCTCCAGTCTTGTTTTTCATTTATAAGGTCACGAATGTTGGAAATGAGGCCCAGAATGCCACAGGATCCAACACTCATATTACATTGTCGTCACAAGTAATAGTATAAATGCAATTAAGGTAGTAAAACAATCAAAAAGGTGTAGCAAAAACTAGAATAAGAACTGAAAAAATTAAATATAGATGCAAATGCAGAAAACACAAAAAGTTTTTCGTTTCCATAAGAGAAAAAGAAACACTCACTAATGTTTAAAATTAAAAAAAAAAAAATCAAGAATATAAGCTGCCTGGATATAAACTTTGACGGACATTCAACAGTTGAATATATTAATATATGTATA
>NW_027110851.1:32654-39531 GCF_000696795.3 Halyomorpha halys
TATATATATTGTGAATTGTGAGAAACAGCATCCTGTACAGAAAGCATGCTGGCATTCAAAAACAGGATTCTGAGAATCGCCGTAGATCCCTCCTGGTTTACACGATACAGCTAATTGCATTGTGAACTGCAAATGGAATAGATAGATGATTATATCCAAAAAGATTTACGAATTTCTACTCCAATCCTATACAACAGTTAAAGGGACAGATACTGAGCCCAGGCTGATCCAAGACTATCAGGTTATAAAATCTTTATTTTTATTATTATTATTAATTTATTTTTTCTTCTTTTTTTTTCAGAACGAGTCAATTTTTTTATTCATTCAATAGATACATTTTTATTGTTATTATTCTATGGATAATTTTTTTTTTAATTGATATTAACTATTTTTGATTATAATAGTTCATGGTTAGTGTATTGCAAATAGTTAGGGGTGTCTCTTGCACGAGACTATACTCCTCTACCACCACTATCAACTGTTAAAAATACCTTATATACTGTTACAAAAACCATGTATGGCCGACCAGGGCCGTCATCTTGTAATACGATATCTTGTAATATGCCGAACTTGTAATAGAGAAATAAAAAAAATTATTATTATGGAAAATTTTAAAGGTTTTTTTTTTTTTTTAAATTTAGAACCTTACCACAAATATTTTTTATATAACCTTAGTCGGGGAATAGTTCATTGTGTTTTCATTGTGGAAGGGAGAGAAAAATCTGTAGCACATATCACACAACTTTCTACTCTACTTTAAAAATTAATTAATCCATGAACATTTTAAAACATCTACTTCTCTATTAAGGATGACAATACTTATATTTTCATTAGGATATAATAATATATACATATATACAGAGATTAAATACCGAATATAGTCATGCTTTAACTTTTGTTTGTCTAAAATAATAAGCATTATTGTTAGCAGTAATAAACGATGAATAGAAATGTAATATAAAATAATTAAAGCCTGAGAAATCGGAAATAGCCGAGAGCTTTTCCGACTATTTTCCCTACTACACGGCTTTTTTTATCATTTTTAAACTGCTGTGTCCAAATCAGGATAACGGTAACAATCGTATTTCACACCTCAAGAATCCCTAAATACCAGTTTTCCTAGCTGCAGAAATTGATATGTGCTACAGATTTTTCTCTCCCTTTCAAAATGAAAACACAATCAACTATTTTTCGACTAAGGATATATAAAAAGTATTTGTGGTAAGGTTCTAAATTAAAAAAAAAAAAACCTTTAAAATTTGCCTTAATAATATTTTTTTTTTATTTTTCTATTACAAGATCGGCCCTAGTCGGCCTTAAATGGTATTTTTAACAGTTTGTAAGGTATTTTTAACAGTTGATGGTGGTGGTAGAGGAGTATAGTCTCGTGCAAGAGACACCCCTAAATGAGAAGAAAAAAATAACCTAAAATAATAATAATAAATCAATAAAGATTTTATAACATGATTGTCTTAGATCAGCCTGGGCTCAGTCTCTGTCACTTTAACTGTTGGTGGATTGGAGTGGAAATTCGTAAATCTTTTTGGATATAATCGTCTATCTATTCCATTTGCAGTTCACAATGCAATTAGCTGTTTCGTGCAAACTAGGAGGAATCCACTGCAATTCTCAGAATCCTGTTTTGGAATGCCAGCATGCTTTCTGTACAGGATGCTGCTCCCCATAATTCATAACCATACATCAGTAAAGGTATAAGTATTATTTTATAAATGAGAACAGATGTATCTGGTTTTAGTTTAGATTTTCCATTAACAATAAGATACAGCAACACTAATCTTGTGTAGGTTTGGGGTTAATTACATGCTGATATGGTTATTTTAGGTTAGGTGGCGATCCAGATGTACTTCCAAATATCTTACAGCTTCATTCGCAGATTTTTATAGCAATTTGTCTCTGTTAAGAATTTTAGAGTCAATATTTTTGAATTTTGAGACTGATATTCCACATAGCAAAGTATTGCTCTAAATAATTTCGGGCTATTATTATGTCAATGTGCTGGAAAAAAATGCTGTATCACCATAAAAATAGCAATAAAAGTATGTGTTGACTTAATGATGATGTGAATATAAAACTTTAAGAGAATGGAAGAAAGAACTAAAGTTGTAGGGTACCGTCATGGATTTGTCTGATGGTGGAGTATTATTCAGTTTAGGCCTAATTATTAACTAAAAGTGACCCAAGGTTCCCTATTGAGGACATAAATCGGTATCCCTGTGATATAACAAGCGAGAAGCCTTACATAACGAGTGTTGGGTTCATTAGGCAAAATCCTAACTAACTATCCGACCAACGAAACATGAATCAAACTGCGGGCTTAAGGACTAAGTCCGATAACTAATATGGCACTTGATAAGATATGGGGCTAAGTACCTGCTCCTAAGTCCTCCTCTCCTAGATTTAGTGCACTACGCGGCAATATGTCACAACTCGCCACTTGTCCGGAGATAACTAAGGCTCTTAGGAACACATGAATCCTTCAGATCAGGACTATATGTTCGATTCTAGAGCAATGTAAGGAATTATTTAGCGTTCATAAAGAGATATTTTAAAACGTATCTCGATTTCTAAAATTTTTACAAAGAAAATAACGTGGAGGTGAATACATTTTAGTAATGAAATTTGTCAAAATGCTAGAAAAGAAAACCCTACTATATAATTTTTTTTTTTAATATAAACTTTAGATGTAATCAACTAAATATCAGTTTTATAAAAATTCAGTAGCATTTTCATTTTTGTTTATAGAAGAATTCAAAGAACAGAGATTTTTCATTTCTTATTTTAGTTTACTGTATTTTTGAGATTGGAGAGGGGGGGAGGGTCAATTTTCATACAATAATTTCAGATATTTTTGCACTTATAAAAAATAAAAAATTGTAACCTATTTAAGAAGTGACATATTTTTGCATTTAGAAATTTTTTAAAATTGGAGTCTTGTTACTTATTTAAAATAAAATGCAGACAATATACGTTTCTCTGAAATTTCTAATGTTTAGATAAAATTTCAGAACTTCTATAAAACTGTTATTAATTTTATTTTTAAAAAAAATGGATTAGAAACGTCTAATACTAGTTAGTAAAATTGATGAATGGAATAAAATAATATGTTTTTGTGAGAATAAAAAATACAATGTGACATAAATTAAAATGGAATATTAAGAAATATTATTTAACAGAATACTTTGTACTTTTTAAAATTAATTACAATCAAATAAAATGAATTGATCTATATTAAAATAAGTGATGTTTTATTTTATTTTTTTGTTTAGGTGATTTTTCATAAAAAAGTTTTGTTTAGAATTGGAACCTAGTCATACTGAATATTGATACTAATCATACTCTAATACTTGATACCTAATCATACTCAATTTAAAAATTGAGGAAATTTGAAAAGCAAAAATAAAAAATTCCGAAATAGTAATTTAGGATTTCGAGGCTCAAAGATTATTATTCAATCCGAAAGTCCTTTGAGAAACATGTCTTGACTATTTATGTCATCGTAAGTATTCCAGATGTAGTTTCTGTTTATCTCAATACTCAATAATATTCTCTAATAATGGAATAATATTAATAATATAGATTAATTACTTAGCATTTATATAAAAATTCCCCTCATAATCTTAATTTGTTGATAAATGAAATTGTGTTATCACATTGTTAAGTAACTTATGATTACTTAATTAACTATTATTAATTAAATTAATCACTGCTATATATTGAACCTCTCAATATTATAAATATTATGAAATATGTTTTTGTATGAACATCTGGGCAGTATTCGACCCCGGAAAAAAGTGGTTTGTCATAAATAATATTGACACCTGTCAACCTTTTAAGAGGTAATGAATACAGAATTTTCGGGCCTTTGTATCCATAATGAGAGGGCTACTTGCGATCAAGCCCCAGGATAAGTCAATTATAGTAAAAACCTTTTCGAGTTTTTTTGACATTTTTTCAGGGGTGGAGGCACGAGAAGCCAAGCAAAAGGAAGAAAGAACGATGACGCCTACTAAGACAAAAGGGGAGGTAGGCTGGCGGATTTTCTAGAAGGTTCAAGAAGAAAAAGGACTTTGAGCTAGACTGTGAGGACACTTCGAGCATACAATAATGAAGAGAAGATAGCCAGTAACATCAGAGAACGTAATTCATTGCCACTTGCAGCGTTCAACCTCCAGATATTTATACATAATGCAAAGATATTTTATGGCGAAACTTTCTGAGGCATGGTAATTATATTATATTATCTATGGGTCTATTAAATGTAAATAAATGTTTTTTCCATTTGGGTAGCTTAGAGAATTATATTACCCAACATCACTTATCTATCATTTATATAGTATACATTAAATGGCAATGATCATTTATAAATGTATCTAATTCGTAACTGGTAAACATGGTAAGTTAAAATTTTTTAAAATCATAATTTGAAAAATATATCATATATATACATACACGTAAGTAATGAAAACTATCATTTGTATATGACACTGAGATAAATAAACACGCCCCTAGGAAATGAAACGAACGATTAGAGCGATGGACTGACATGCCATTAGAAGTTTGCAACGACTAATCCAAACGGAAGAGATATAAATCCTGGCAAGTTGGGAATTGTTAGCGAGTTATAAATTTGATTCGAATGCAATTACCAAAAGGATTACAGTTGTGAGCAGTATAAATTGTTGTCGCTATGAATGGACATTCCCTCACCCACAGCAAGCAGCTCCACTCCCATTTCATTGTTCATTGTCTCTCTTGTACTATAACTAGAGAGGGAGGGACGCAAATGTTTTAGAGGAAGAACCATGTCGATTTAAATTTTTTTTTTAATGTAAAACACTCAACTATTTGGTCATTTTCTGAACGATGAACAAAATTCAACTTGGATGTAGCATGAAGTACCGACAACCAAAATACGTTTTCAAATCAGAGCGCAATAACAGTCCCTCTTACTTTAGTTTCAACTTGGACAGAAACTTTGATGTCCTTAAAATTTGAAGACATTGAATTTCTTTGAGTGATGCATGAATTATGAGTAATCCGAAGAAGAATGCTATAAATTTCGCCAATACTAAATTGCTCGAGCCCTGCTCGTATTAAATCTAAAACATATGAATAAAGTTGATAATTAATTATCTCTAACCAGTGATGCTCTGGGATCTTTTGAGCCTCACACGTGGGGATAGAGTGGGCTCAGGGATCCTCAGGTCGATTGTGTAAATATTGTATATATTATTTTATCATTATGTTATTTTATTTATTTATTTTTCATACAGATAGTTTGATTATGTTCATTTTATTTATTTTTTTAATTTCAGTATGTATGAGATCATTCATCACCTATTGCCCACAAATGTGTGGCAGATTGTAATATCTATCAATAAATAAATCTATCTTTAAAAAAAAAATATATCTCTTATTCGACTTGGTAAAAGATCTATCTTTTTTTTTTATTTTATTTTTTGTGTAAAATGTATAATTTCGGAGTAACAGAAAAATTTCTGAATAAAAGCTATGTAGCTGCATTTCTCAGAACGTGCTCAGAAGATATTTTGTTTTAAAATTTTTAATTTGATTTCAGAACACTAAAAATAAATAAAAGAGTAGAAAACATCACTATATGGATTTCTTTCACAATTATATTTAAATTTGACCACACCTGTTTATTTGAAAGTCACCACAGGAGTCAATTTGAAACTCGACTGTCTACGCAGTTTATAAACGTAAGTTTAATATATAAAGCAACTGACCGGGACTGAATGTTGAGATGAATTTAAAACGCTATCTAGCTGTAAGTCCTGTCACGGAATACAACCATATAATTTATAGTCTATAATACATACAGTCTATATGGCGAAACACTTTTTAAGTTATTATTTATTGGTATATCCTAGGAAAAGACCATGTCCCTATATTTAATAGCAGGTTCATAACTAATTTTATGAGTCAAATGGACTGATCTAGGACTCAAAAGAAGTTACTACTCTAAGGAACATTGAGAAAAGCGACTATCGGTTTTACCTTTATTTGTTTACAAACCTGATCTTACATATTTTAATATGAAATTTATTTTATATATAACATTAAAATCGTCCACTATAGAACCGGTAACATAATCAACATAGGAAAGATTAGGTTGCTGAATCTAAAAGAGGAGCCTCATCTAGAAGATCACTTTCCAAGATGGAAGCGAGGACCCTGGCAACTCGACTGTAAACGGAACGAGCGTACTTCAAACTTGATGACACTCGAGAGTTTAAATGGTAATAGCAAGGCGTTAGCCTCCCCTCAACGTCAAGTAGGAAAATACACTCCTGGAAACTTCAGGATCTCCTCTAATTCTTCAGGATTAGTCCTCGAGGTTCCTTCATTCCAAGGACGATTATGAGCTGTTAGTTTTTGGGAAGAGATTTATACCTTAGAAGAATCGAGAGTATGAGAAAGATTTTCGTATTTTAAGGGTCTCCTACCTTTATTTTCGAATAGATCCTAAACTTGGATTAAAGGGGAAATACCCTTGATACTTCTTACTTTATGTGAATGCATATTTTGGATGTTTTGGAGAATGGTTTATTATACAATTTTATCTACAAATTATTAAAAAACACAATAAACGGAGGAGGTACACAAATTCGGTGTCCGGGGCAAACAGTCACCTTTGAATTGTAAAAAAATAAATTCGATAATATTTTTATTCAAGAAAATAACATGATTAATAATTTTAATTAGAATGTCTGAAAAAGTTCTGAGGTTTGTTTTTGGAGTAAGATACAAATGGAAATGTTTCTTAATTGATTTCTGCTTTATGTTTCCGTTGCTATCCGATATTGCCAATTATATTTTATTTTGCTTTTGTTTA
>NW_027110851.1:45767-47855 GCF_000696795.3 Halyomorpha halys
TATATGGTATGAATGACTAAGTACGAACAAAATGGCTGTGAAATCTGGGGAGCGGCATCCTTTACGAAAAGGAAAAAATTACAATCTTTCAAAATAAAGTATGAATTGCAGTGGATGCTTCTTGGTTTGTGAAAAACAGCTATTGCATGAAGAATTACAAATAGACAGAATAGAGGATTACATAAAAAAAAGTTCATAAAGTTCCACTCCCAAGTCGACAGTTAAAGGAGCTGTGATCTACAACCTAAGAAACCCAACCTCAACCCGAAGGGTGAAGCCCAGGCCGCTGCAGGACATCCTGCTACAAGTTCTAAATTCATCAGTTCTGTTATTGTAACTCTAAAATTTGATTTAATTTTAATTTTTTTTTTCTCTCTCTTCATCTTTTCCTTAAATTAATTTTTTTTCCATTAAAAGGCTAATTTATCTTGTTAAATCCATAAATGTCATTGTTTTTGTTACTGACTGTATAAGTTTATCATGAATTATTATTTTAATCTATTTATTTCATCTTAATTTTTTTTAAATTTATAACGTTGTATATAGTTAGGGGTGTTTTTTTATGAGACTATATCCCCCCATAGTTAGTTGTTAAAAAAAAATGTACCTCTTACAATAACCATGTACGGTCCACCAGACCAATCTGGTATTAAATAAATAAAATAATAGTATGAACAAACGCTAATACTAATTGTCATTGGTTGTGGTAGATTTTACAAGTATTCTTTAATAGAAAAAAAACAGCTAATGTTTTTTCGCGGAGACTGCTATCCTATAAACTTAATTAAAAAAATTGCCTAGTTAATCGACTTTTAATTAAAGTGATTTAGTTAATTTCGATAGGATGAAAATATACACCATGAATTACTCCTTGTTTAAAAAAGCATCAATCTTACACAAGAGTTATTTATTTATGTAAATAATTATTGCGTGCTTAATTATGCCAATTAAAAAAGATTTCTATAATTCGCGGTATTATTTCATTAACATCTACATTATTTCGGTAGCGGTAGATACTGCGGCAGGTGCAGATATTGGATAAGAGGAGCATTAACATAGCGTTTAGCCGAGGGCACGCGATTTGGCCGCGATGGATTTACGGTAGGGCCAGCCTACATGAGAAAGGCCCATAAATAAAATATATTCCCTTTCCCCGAAGGGCCCGGGGCCCTAAAAAAGTGGCAATGGCTCCCTAACTCGCGATATCATGTTACAGGTAAGTTTACCTTAAATGATTCCAGACTCAGACGCCGCTGCCTACAGATCAAAACCCTCAACCCTGGATTCTCGAGCCCAGGCGAAATTGCTAACAATAGAGCATATGTATCATAAAAGAAGGAAAACTAGATTTGAAATGTCTTGTTCCGTTTTATCTTCATTCTCTGTAAATGATTTACAATTCAGGATGTATTCAGCTCTTTCCGACTATCGTTCTCCATCTCAACATTTTTCTTCCATTCTTCCACTCCTATCTCCAGTCCTATCTGCTGAGGTATATATAACCGGATTCTCACAGGAATCGCAAGCCTACTTTATTTTTAATAGTAGCCTTTTCCTTATTCCAGAGGCACACAAAGGATCCACAAGAAGTCTCTTTTTTAGATGTTGCGGTTTCGTATTTTCAACGTATTTTTAAAAGAAATTACCTTAATTAAAAAAAAAGAAAGTAAATAACAACGAAGAGGTCAAAAGACATTTTTTTCCTCTAATTTTTACTACAGATCTATACTAAATTTACTTGAAAATTACAAAAATATTCAGCAGAACCTTATAAGTACCTTCATGCTTTACAATACTCAGATATTATCCTCCTGACATATACCAAACTGATAAATTAGATGCCACACCTACTTATGTTCAGTTTTCAAATTTTTTTTTATCAGTCTGATGTGACTAAATAGGAGCAAGAGTCTAGGAAATCTACCTAAAAACCATTAATAGTTTATATAAAAATGTTAGTTAGTTTGTTTGTTTGTTTGGTTGTTTAGTGGCGCCAAACTTCATTGGTCATCAACGCCATTTATATTTTATTTAATTTTGCTAATATTCGTTAAATTTTATTTATTTTTAATTTTTTAATTTTTTTTT
>NW_027110851.1:48872-63078 GCF_000696795.3 Halyomorpha halys
TGTCAATTCTTATCGTTTTGAGAAAAGCGATAACCGAGGAGAGTCTTTCTGATAACGGGAGTGTTGAATTTTGTTTTTGTCGAAAAAGAATAGAATATGTTAGTAGTCGTATGAATGTATTGTCAAAACCGTGAATCCATTTTCAAGATAAATGAAACGTACTCAACAGTTAAGAATTTCCAGATCTAGATCTCTTTAGTCAGTAAATAACACAGACATTCCATTTTATTATAACATATAATATTAAATTTGTGAAAATATAAGCATAGAGAAATCCTTAACTTATCGTAGTAATTTTCTTTAATTAAAGCAATAAATGATTCAGTGCTATAAACTTAAATCTAAAAATTTAAATAAATCCGTGCTCAGATGACACAAACCGCTATGTCACCTTTTCCTTAAATAGTATTTTTAACATTACGGGGTCTCCTTCGCTGCAGGTTAGTTAAACACTTAAGAGTTTTCCTTTTCAGATTACGAAAAAAAAATAATAAAATGAAAAACGATGAGAAAATTCAATATCTAAGTCGGATCCACAGAATCGAAAGCCGGCATTTTTTTAAATTGTATAATCTTGAAATTATGTAGTAACTTACACCGTTTCCAACTGACTAAATAAATGCTGTTTTTATTTTATTTTATTTATTGTACTGTTTATGAGAAATGACTTTGGTTCATGATAATAAAAAACATTTACTGGGTTTTTAAGACCAAACAACATTTGAAGGATTCATTTAGTGCGCAAACTCTTGTTTGGGGGGAGAAGAAGATTCTCTGCACTATACTTCACATCACAAGTCAATTGGGATGATATATTTTGAACTCAACGCAAATCAGGTAATAATCGATTTCTGTGATTGACGTAAACAAAAAACAGAAAAGCCCTTCAGTCACAGTCTTCAGACAGTTTTATTATTAATATCATTTTTTAGTCCAATATTTTACAAGTGTCATCATTTTTTTTAAATTTATTCATTTTATTTTTTATATACATATAAATACTCTTTTCACTTTCGTGAGACCCGTTATTATTGTTTAGAGGTTTTTTTTTTTTTTTTTCATTCATTTATTTATTTTATTTTATTTTAGTATGTATGAGATCATTCATCACTATTACCTATTCCCCACAACTGTGTGGCAGATTGTAATATCTAGGAATAAATAAAAAGTATTTTAAATAAAAAAAAATATTGTTTAAATACAGGAAATTGTATCCAATTTAAATCTCAAAACACCCTTTATTTCTTTAAAAGTCCAACCATATAGTCACTTTCTTATCACTGTTATAATAAGGTTAAATTGATTTGTAATTAAAAGTTTCAATATCAATGTGAAGAGTGAAAAAATAGGGTGATTGTGACTGAAATTGATGACTTAGGCAGAAAAACCTACAAAAGTTTTTAAATTGTTGCTGTGAATCTAAATTTGTATTTAAGATTGTCCTTGAGTTTATTGATACTTAGATTAGATACAATCTAATTCATATAAACGATAGTATCCTTATTTATGTATTAAGATTTAGTCAAATATTTTTAAAGTTGTATCTGTTTTACATAAATAATTTTGATCAAAGTGCTATTTTAAGTATAAATTTAAAATGTATTGCTTATTAATAGAAATAACAATTAACTTAGAAATTAATAAACATAGTTCAAAAATGAAAAACAAATCGAAATAGAAAAATATAAATTTTTATAAGTTTAATGTAATGTATAAAAAACAATTTTCGAGAATACGGTAAAATAGTATAAAATTGCCAAATTATTTTATTTTAAGAGCTTCAGTTTTGTACATTTTTTTTTTAAAAGGCTGAGAATATGTACATACATATAATTTCATAGGTGATAATTTTGTTTTAATTAAATTTAGACTTAAAACGAGTATTTGCGTTGATATAACTATTTTGAAATTTTTGGCGATCACAGCATTTCACCTTATTATAGGAAAATATATGAGCAATTCTACAAATATTTCTTTTAAAAAATCCCAGTAAGACTCTCTTTGATTATCTCTTTACTAATCATAAAAATAAATCTGAAATAATTTCGAATGAAAACAAAATGATATAATAACTTGGGATATCGTATATTAGCTTCGGGACTTCAAAGACGAGCGCCATCCTTTACAAAAGACTAGAAGGTGCGGGGGTCTGATCTAAACTTTTAAGAAAGATTTTTAAAAAGTAATGACTAATTATGAACAAAAAAGGACTAAGAACATCAATTAATAAGTTAAGCGGTCGGGAAAACTTACTTTTTCATATTTTCAACCGCCCGGAGATAAGAGACGCTGCCACGCCCATAGTCTTTTGTTAGGGAGCCACGAAGGGGCTGAAAAGAAAATTTCGGTGAACAGTACTTATAACTCTAACCTATTATTTCCAGGAGTTGTCGGGACTTTTTTTTTCGCCTCTGTTGGTCTCGAAGGGAAGGTGGTGTGGCGAGAGGCCTGTCCAAGTTTTAAAACAAGTGCTGCCCAAAAACCGGGTCGGAATAATAACAAGTTTTTTTTTTTGATAGGGAGTTAGCGGAGGGAAGTAATTGGTATTCAAAGGTAGACGCGCCCAACTGCGAGTCTAACTTAATCCTGCCTAGGGCTTCGCGATGAGGACAACTTACACGCCTCAGATTTAGGGAATCTTCTGCCCTTTGTTCAATTCTCTTCTATAAAAACCAACTTAAAACGTTTTCCTCTTTGTTATAGTTAACAATGTTGAACCTAACAATTTGGCCTAAGAAACCAACTCAAACACTGCCAGAAATTACCACTCTCTGAACTCAAAATTATAATAACTAACACGATATCCAATTAAGAATAAGACTTAAGTCTTAACCTATAAACTATTTGTAATTAAGTATTAGCCTCATTTCGACGTTTTAATAAATTGATAAAGTAATGCTAAAAAGAATAAAACATTTATGAACCGGAATTAAAATTGTTAAATATGAAACGATAAGATACATTGGTTAAACTATATTTATTATCTCAATTAACAAGTATGATGCACTATAATAATAATTTTTTAATTATGTATCTTATTGAAAAGAGTGAAGATAGAATTTAGAGTGTGCATCTTCTTTTTAATATGTGGACCCATTAACATTCTTCCATCGATTGCTAGTGCGAATATACAATGTCTGTGGAATTGGTGTATCATTCCATGATAAATCACACGGACATAACAACATTCATAAATGGCCTGAAACAACAAAAATGTCTAATAAAGTATGTAGAGGACTAAAAAGGAGCTGAATAAAAGAGGATCACAATTAATTAGGAGAGCATTATTTCATAGTTTTCATTCATTGCTTGAATAAAAATCTTCTCTACTTTTGGTGGAGAAGCAAAAGGAATGAACAAGAGTCGGAAACCTTTCAGAGTTTACAAGGCTAAAAAAATCCAAACTGATTCTTGGGGAAACATATGAAATTGAATTACATATGAGAAAAGCATATGCCAATTGTAAAGGGCTTATCTCGGAAAGCAAGAAATTTGTCTCATCTACTCCGTGACGTCATAACTGGCAAAAGAGAAGATAACAAGAAGAAAATAACAAAAATTAAAGTACAACTATATGCAAACAAGTCTTTATTCGTACACCGAAATAACTGTGTATTATTAAATGAAATGAGATTTAAAAACCATTGAAATAAATTCCTGATGAAAACTAGATTTGATCCATTGAGATATAAAGACGAATAGAGACAGGACAGGAACCACTAATGGAAAATATTTATATATGAAAATTAATGTAGTTCGGCCGTAACTAAATAATGCCGATCAATAGACTGTTAAAAACTACATCCGAAGCAAAGATAGAGAGACAACAACTATGGACCACCGAGGGAGAAATGCGAAGACTTCAAATCGGCTTTAGATGAAATCAAAAAGTTGGCCACAGCTTTAAAATATCACAGCTTCCCTGAAATCGTATGATATGATGTGATGGGTTGGTTAAAGAAAATGAGAGTTAACAAAATGTATAATGTATTAATGTGTTATATAGTAAATAAATAATAAAAAGAAAAGAAATTTACGTAGTAAATAGCTTAAATTTATTAAAACTTCGTTTTATTTCAAGCTATCGTATTATTGAATTAGGTCCAGAGGGGAATGTTCTCAAGGTCATGAGAGCTTATGAGACCACATATGGTCATAAATTATTTAAGTTTCTAAATTTTTAGAGCCTCTATAGAACAGAATTCATGGGAGTCTGTAATCATCTAATAATAAAAATTAATTCTGTATATAAAAAAAATCAACATGAATGAAAAAACATAAGCAATCTCTTGACTTCTCGACCATATCAATGATAAATATTGACGGATGGTATATTCCCGAGGGTCACGGTTCAAAAACGGTATTCCATTCCAGGAAAACTGCTGGACGTAAGAAAACGGTCGGAAGAGCCCTGGTCGTATATCGATGCTCACGCTCCAGTGGGCTCTGGAGGTTTCCAGTAGACTGCACAAATGATTCAGAGGCCCGCCTTGATTTTCGAAACCTCCCACTTCATTGGACGATCAGTAATACCATCAAGATATTACAGGGAGAGAGCAAATATTTATTTGTTGTATACACTTAAATTTAAGCCATATAATATTAACCTAATATTGTTTTAGCAATCAGATAATTAACAATCATATCTCTTAATTGTGAATTTGGCCATCCTTCGGAGGTTATTTGAATCAAAATCTTAATTTTTCTCAACTTAATTTCTTCTTAATAAACCATAATCAAATTAATCATAACGATTAAAGAGTAGTGAATAAAATACTCTAAAAATCTGATGCAGTGCAACTCTCACTCATGTCAGTGCATAACTTTGAGTTAAAATTAATCCTTGCTTGTTTAAAAAAATAATCTATATTATTCATTTTTTAATCGAGTCTGACACCCAGGACTGCTATACAAGATCCGTAAATTCCTACCCCTTACATACTTCCTCATTATTCGTTCTTATCTCTCCGACAGATTATTTCAAGTAAATTACAACGGCGCTCATTCGTCCCTATTCCGTCAGTCTGCTGGTGTACCTCAGGGTAGTATCCTTGGTCCTATCCTTTATACAGTTTTCAAAGCTGACATCCCAACCCATCCTAACACTATCCTCACCACATATGCCGATGATACATGTCTATTGTCAGTGAACAATGATCCTTACATTGTATATTAAAAATATATTAGTGAATTGTGGTTATACTTTTTCAAATGAGCCCTTCGGTTGATAGATTGTCTAACTCGGAGCTCATTAGTTTACAAAAAATCACTTTTAATGATACTTTTAGTTGGAAAATCTTTAACTTTTTGTTTACCAAAGGAAGGCATGAAAAAAAATTATGTTGCGGTGCGCGCATCACAACTTTCTCAAACCATCCTACTTTAAGCCGAAATTAACTCTTGTTCATTTCAGAAAACATAATTTTATATTATTCATTACGATATTATTATTATTTAAACGATGTTCTCAGTTGACAGACTGACAAACACCAAATTTAATAATATTTCCTCATTTCAAAATTTAAAAAGTTTTGCAAAAGCTTAAAGCTATAAAGTATAACGGATAACTAAAATTTAATTATTATTGAATATACTAAGAATTATTTTAGTGAATTAGATATCTCGTCAACTAAAACAATACCTCTATAGTACTACTTACTTTAAATATTATATTTTATTAATTGGCTTTCTAAATATATATAATTCCTCTACAGTAATACTATTATTTCTAGAGATATGCTTTCAATCAGGAAAAAAAAATTTCTCAAATTTTCATAAGTTGATTATCAAATCCTTTCATAATTTATATTTATTCGTTTTTACTACTAGTAAAATTGTTAAATGGTTAATTTTTTCAAATACAAAAAAAAAAAAAATACTTTATAGGAAGAGAGAGAGAAATGATTTATTCATCCATGCTGCCCAAATACATCGGGTTGCTACATTACACAGCATACTAATCAATCGTGATCGAACATACATAAATTACATATATTTACATAATAAAATAAAAAGAAAGAAAACAGGTTTATTTTGCCAGTTTCCTTTTACAATCAATTCTAGTCTACAAACTAAATACAAATATTTCAATTTATTCAATTCTCTTTTTCCCTTTCTTGTCCCTTCTATTTCACCATTTCTTTCCATTTTACAATTTTTATTCCATTTTATCGACAAATTCACTCTCCTCAATTCATACTCTCAGATCCTTTCCAGTGAGCAGTTAAACAAATTCATTACTAGACAGCAATGTGCCATCAAAACAGAGAAATAATAGTTATAGCACTAGATTACAGAAAAACAAACAACATACATTTTGCCAAAAAAAACTACTACATAGATTTAACAGAAAATATTATAACAAGTTGGTTAAAAGAAATACTTGAATGAGTAAATAAGTTAAAAACATTTCTCATTTAGTCAAACATACAACAGCATACTGTCAAGCATAATAAGACCTAGCTGATATTGCATAACATTCGATTGTAAATTAACACGCGGATTTTAATTAAAATCAATTGAGCTGTTTTGGAAAGAAATGAAAAAAAAATATATATGAAAAATTGATTTTATAAAATGGCACTTCTGGTCAGTCAATTTTATTAAAAAAGTTGGCATATTCCCCCTCCTTTTAAATATATAATTTCAGTTTCGACTTTTTGTATTTGATGAAGGCTGAGCACACATACCATTAGGCGAGACTTGGTCATCTGGACTCAGGGCACCTTAGAACGTGTATTTTCGTCGAAAACTGGAATTAAAAATTTTTCAGGATCGCAAAACCCTTACTATATATTCCCTATTTATGTAAGTAGAATTAATATAAATAATTATGAAAATTAAAATTTTACTAATTCTGCCAGATTATTTCAAAGAGAATAAAACCTACTGTTAAAGACTAAATAATTGTTCATTGATATACCGAGTTGAATCAAAAACAGTATAAAAAAAGGTTAATAGGAACAAACATCAAAATATAACTTGAGATTTAGTTATTCTTTGCAAAGGATTCACAAGACATGTTTTAGAAAAATAATATTTTAAAAAAATCCAGTAACTCCTTCAGAAGGTAAACAACCTCCAATTCAATTGAAAGCCTAATTAATTGACATTAACTTTAGCTTTTTTTTTTTAAATATCTTCATTGAAATTTACAACTATATATTAAATTATACATTCAGTAAATTTTATCTGATATAATAGAGCGATACAGGCATGTAGAGAAACTACCCATTGGTAGTACTCTGACGTTTTTACCTTAATAGGTCTAGTAGCCATCTTCTTTTCAGGTGCCTCAGAGGATTGCCAGAAATGGAAGAGGAAGCAAGGTTATAACACTAATGGGTTTGGGTGGTTAGGGAATTTATAATGGAAGGAATGATATCTGGTTCGGGCTAGATCGGTTACATACAGAACATTAAGGTCTTTATTTATGATTTTATTTGTGACAAAGTAAGAAGCATTGAGGATTTTACGAAGGATTTTGGATTGTAAGGATTGAATACGAGAGGAATTCGAAGGTTTAGTGGTGCCCCAAAGCTTAACTCCATATGTCCAGATTGGCCTTATTACAGTCATATAGAATAGATCAGTCTTTTGTAATGAGTTGGAAGTTTAGACCGTTTGTCTAGTAAGTGCTGTAATAGTCGAAATCAACGTACAGTTTCCTGTCTTTTAGTCTTGTGTAAGGATTCCAATTTAGTCGTTTTTTCCAGATATAGTCCAAGGTAACGGATCTGTTCGACAGGGGTAAGAGCAACATTATTAAAGGAAACTGTAGGATAGTCGGTAGATTAACGACGAAGGGTAAACGTAATTTGTTGGGATTTATCCAGCTTTTAACTTCTAAGGACTATAGGTATAATGGAGCTTTATAATAAAAAGGGCAAATTTAAGTACTTATGTAATTAATTGGCACTTTGAAATGAGCCATTTATTTGACAAATAGACTAACTCAAATTCAAAAGTTTTTTGAAAAGTACCTGAATTGTATATGCAAAATTATGACAAAAATATTATAATTAAATAAACCTAAAATTCAGTTTTTACCCATTTATTGAAAGCTTCTTGAACAATTAATATTGCAAATACAAAGACAGCTTTTATACAGAGTTATACTATAATATGAAAGGGTCAAATGATACTTCTTGAACAACAAAGGATAAATTGGAAAAGCCTAGAACATTGAATAATGAAAAATGGACCTGAAAAAAAATTAAAATTCAATCCTAATAACATACACCTACTCACAACAGATATGCCGAATTCATTCATTTACAGAAATTCATTAAATGCGGACTAATACATGCCCTCAAAGGTTTCCATTCATGCTTCATACATTTCAAATTGAAATTTAAGATTCAAACAAAATTTAATATCAATACCAACATGGGAGGTTTCAATTCTAAACTGGTTCAGAGAGTTGAAATTAATCCTTGTACTTTTCAAAACAGCTATTTCTCTGAATCTTGCATGATAACAATAGTTTCCCTTATAATATTTTGCATATAGAGGTAAGTGTAAAAACTTCTGTAGTAAGTTCATCCACAAATACGGAGGATTAAGGACTGTAATACAACTCTTTTCATAGGCAATCCTGGAAGAAGTAGTAAGAGGAAACTTCTACAAATTACTAATCCTATATTCAGCCATATGATGACATATATAACGTTGTATACAGTTAGAGGTCAACTATACTCCAAGGTCCTACAACAGGGTTTAGATATGTTTGGCAATCCAAGTTTGGGAACTGCGCGCACAACGTACCGTGATAGGTAGGTAGGTATATTTAGTACCCACCTAAGTTTACATATCGAAGAGTCGGCTAAATACAAATTGAAGTAGTTTTGGACGTTTTTTCGATTATGATGTAAATTAATGTACAGTACTCTACAACACTGACATATCAGCTTACTATAAGTTGCATTATAAAGTGTTTATCACGTGTGATTTAAGGGTTAAAATTCGACTTTATTCCACCACTTGGATTTGTAATTGTGACGGAATATAAATCAATTTGCTTTTCCCATCTAAATTGGATGTGGATTCATGAATGAATAATTGATTTAATTGGAGGCGATACGTAAATAACGTTATAATGAAAGATCACGTTTCGATTCAGCGATCAAGGCTTATTTAATTACGAATTAATTATGAAACAAGACTTCAAAAGTAAGGAATTTAATAGGCAGAATTTCACAAACAAGTGAGCGGGAGAAAATTGGTTCAAGCATTCCCTAATATCATAAAATGATTTTTTTTAATGACCTCTTTACGGGTCTTTTCTGACATACGGAAAGAGAAGGGTGGTAATCTATAGGGCGGCTAACCATGGTGAGAGATAAAGTTTTTATTTATGGGACCGCCACAGAAATAAAAATCGAACCTCAAGATCACAAGCTCAAACGGACTAAACGTATATGAGGAGATTTAAAATTAAAAAAAAAATTTTTTTTTGTAATTAAGCAGATACTTAAAATATATTAAAAATAGCTGTCATAAAAACTCGTCATTAAACACAGACAAATGAATAGCTTATATGAGATTATTTTCTTCTAACTAAGTAGATCCTCAAATAATTAAAATTAATTATGCGAGATATAGACAACTTTTTCGACCAGTTACGACGAACCTTCTTATTTAATTGAACTTCAATCATTTAATAAATTTTTCCTAATCATTACTAAACATATTTTAATGTTTATTATAGTATAGAAGAAAAAATGAACCTGAAGTTGAATATTTATTTCTATCCGTTTAAAACTAATTATATTTTTTTAAGAAAGACAATGTACTTAATACATTATAACTTACTAAATTTATTCTCAATTTTTATTATCTTTAATTTTTTTTTCATTTTTCTTTTATATCACGAGGTTCTTTTCCTATATCTAGGATTGCATAGCCTTTTTAAAATTAGAAATGAATAATTATATTTTGTCATATCAATTGTTATTCATAATTCCACATAGATTTTTTTTCACTTGTACTATCATTTAAATATGGACTGCATTTAATGTAAATCCAACTTAAAAACTTACATTCTAAAAATTCCATAAATGCATGAAGGCTAGTTGAAACAAATTAATTAATAATTGTAAATTAGCAAGGTTAATAAATAAATATGTTTACATATATATACTTTAAAAAAAAATGAACACTGTACTGATTATATAATGAAGATGAAGCGTCATGTTGAATAAAGATGCTGTAGGTAACTTCATTATTATGAGGACGAAATATATTTAAATAAATGCAAAGCTGAAATGGATAGAGTGGGGATTCGCTTTGTGGTTAGCCCAGAGAAGACGGCTCAAATAACGTCTCTAGTTGGGGCACACAAGCCTTTGGCGGATTTGCAATGCCAACTAGATATTGGGAGTGGGGTTGGTTTGGGGGGGGGGGAGGGAGAGTACATTTTACCTTCCTAAGTCCTCTATGCAACCAAAGCACCCCTAGTCGTTCAAACAGTTTTTAGTAGCGAACTATCCTATTCCTAGAGGTTAGTAAAAACGCTATTTCTTTTACCTCTGAACAAACATTCTATATTCTGTACATTTAAACTAAATTCTAGGTATATACTGACCTAGCAGGAAACCAGTGTCTTCTAAAAAGTCATTTTCGGGATTTCACGATTTAAGGTTGATAAAATCGAAGCCTAATTAAGTAGAAGCGTCTTGAGATTTTTGTAACTTTAACATTTAAACTCATTTAATAAAATCATCATTTTTTTATTTTTATTTTCACATGCATATCGATTCGTATATACTTACCACCGTTGTGCTAATTTTTTATACACTATTAAAATAATTTAGACAGAGTGGCTTAGCAAGTGGGGTAATATATATTTTTTTAAGGAAAAACAAATATGACATTAGTATTTAGTTGAAAATAGATTTTGATAAGGTTATTTCTATTAAGAAGATGGATTTCAAAGATTTTATATTAAAATTCATATTAGATCAAAAACATAATAGGATTTACTATTATGTACCAATATTAAATACTTTAACAGAATATTAAGCAAAAATAAGTTTCATATAATACAAAAATCTTGGAAATATGTTTTTTAAATGTTAGATTTTTTGAGTTATTTTGATATTCCATTGAAGCTGAGAAAATTTCAATATACTAAAAATAAAAATTTCTTAATAATACAAGCAAATATTCAATGAAGATTCGTACTTAATATTCCGCTTACACCAGCTTCATAATCAGGTCGTCATGTCATGAATCATGTTATGTAATTAGGCCATATGTGTCATCAAATAACATTACAAATGTAATTCCCTGATAGATATAATTACGCCATTGTTATGAACGAACGTAACCTGTATAAATAATAAACTGAAAGTAATAGTGGATTACATTTTTTAAGACTATTTTAAAATACATTATGGAAATTTATAAAGAAAAAGCATTAAAAATATCTTTCTGTCAACTTGTCTAAATCTAATTTAAATTAAGAAATAACTTGTTTTATTAATAGTAAGATTTTTTTTATTAATAAAACGACTTTATTTATTGATAGATATTACAATCTACCACACAGTTGTGGGCAATAGGTAATAGTGATGAATGATCACATTCGTACTAAAATAAAATAAAATAAGAATGAAAAATAAATAAATAAATAAATGAGAGAAAAAAAAGTACATAAAAATAAATAATTATTGGAGAAGTTTGTCGGGGGGGTGCAGTCAGCAAAGAACAACATAAATAAACAAAACCATATTTATTCATTAAATAAATATGGTATATAAATAAATATGATTTTGTTTATTTATGTTGTTCTTTGCTGACCGCACCCCCCGACAAACTTCTCCAATCATTAATCTACGGTCAACTATATCTACACCTCATAAAAATAAATAAAATCTCTTTTAAAACATATACGAACAGAAGGGAAAAAATGAACGTAATCAAACTATGTGTATGAAAAAATAAATAAATAAAATAAAATAATCTCTAGTCACATTTACACTCTAATATACAATATTTACACAATCGACCTGAGGATCTCTGAGGCCACTCTATCCCCCACGTGTGAGGAGTAGAGCAGAGCTCATAAGAGTTGTAAGATAAACTAGTCAATTTTTTTATTTATTTTTTTTAATATTTATTTATTGCTATTTACAACTGTACATTATAATACATTTAGTAAATCTGATCTAATCTCTAGTCAATTTTAAATTTCATTCTTACAATCAATATAAATCAAACTCAAAGCATTTAAACATTACTCAAATAAATTAATTTTTTGTTTATGAGTATTTTTTTATAATATTATTATTTTGATTTTGCAATATTACATTTTGTCATATTTTTAGGCAATGGTAATATGGGTGATAGTGCTCATTCATACTATATTTACAAACACATAAATTAAATGATAACGAAATAAGAAATAAAAAAGAAGAAAAAAAAAATGTAATATAAAATATTAAACAAAATTATTAGTATTTACAATATTTTTATTCAACCTGGGGAATTTCGAACCTAGTTCTCCCCCCACCACTTGTAAAGAAAAGGGCAGCGTATATAAGTGTACGTTGATTTTTTACAGGATTGAGATATTGGTATATATTAAGAGGATTGTTACCTAATTATGAAATAAAAACATCACCAAAATATTTGTGTATGCAATATTTTATATACCCTAAACTATGTGAGAATAATATAATTTTATAAAGTGAAAAAAAAAAATGTTATTTTAATAAATAACTTTCATAATAAGTAACTTTCGAGATCCAACACTCTATGCGGTAAAAATAAAAAAAAAATATATATAAAACACTATAAACCTAAATTTCTAATAGAGACGAATCTTTTATGGTGCCGAAACATTATTTGCAATCAGCAAATATGGAAAACCTTCAAACTACATTCCATATAATTTACGGAATTTCTTACGTCAGCAATAATAAATTATTAATTATTTTATGTAATTTTCTAAATTATTAGGAAAAAGGAAAACGCTTCCCTGACAATAATTTAAATTTTGTACAACTTTTCGTTTGTTGAGCCAGGCTGTTCACACACAATTTTTCAAGATTTTGTTATTTAGACACTTCATTACTTAGAACACTTATTTACCTATAAATAAATGAATGTAAAAACATTTTTATTTAATATTTTTTTTTTTTTTTTACATTTTGAATTCAATTTTTTTCAGTGACATACATAGTGTATATTTTAAAGTACGTTTAAGGGTATTTGTTTATTGAAAATAATTGCTTTGGATAAAAACATTAACGGATTTTTATTAGTTCATAAATACATTATATCTTAATTTGTTGTTTGAGAATAAGTTATTAACTTAAAACATAACTTTTTTTTGTATATTTTTATTAAACTATTCATTTTTCTCTAACCTTTTGGCCCTTAGGCAATTATGAAGGAGAGCTTAATTTAATTTGCTATTTAAGAAATTACTATATTACAGGCTATTAGGACAAAGTCGATCCATTAATTAACTATAATTTTATAACAATCACATCAAATCATTTAACAAACTAGCATCTTTATCATAATAGTTTTGTTGACCGAATTACATACATGAATGAATTTAAAACATTTGCTAAAATTCTTCTATCATTAAATCATGAACGTTAAACAAAGACAAATTAACAACAAAAAGTAGACTAATTAAGAGAAAAGTCACAAAACAGTATGGTAGATACATACAGAGAACAGTAGAGCTGCCAGGTTTTATGATAGCAAGGCAACGGAGGTGCGGAGTGTAAAGTTCGCAATGAACGACTTCTCTGGGACTGCCAGAGCCTCAGGGGTAATCACACAGTTCACAATTAGCAATAATTAAATAAAAACTTCACCTACCTCTTCTCTCGCTCTTGTATTACACACAAAAAGTTTTCTCCAGTAAAAAAAAATTACATTTTCATCAATTTTCTGATTTTATTACTCTTAGGAAATCGAATAATTATTAGGTACTAGCAAGTTTCATATAAATTACTGGAACATCACTATTGAGTTCCAGGTAAGAAATATTTTTTTTAATAATAATAGTTTTTATTGAAGGATAATAACACAAGCTTCTATTATTAAGGAAAATAAGTATTAGCCTTTCATATGTTCGTTCAAAACACATGTATATACTCGTAGATTAAATTAAAGAAAAAAAAAGAAGAGAAAAAATGTAGGTGACAGCAATAATATTAACAAAACGCAAATATGATATATATTA
>NW_027110851.1:63241-83261 GCF_000696795.3 Halyomorpha halys
ATATTATTTATAGTTTATGACATATTATATATTATTATAAGTAAACTGTTCTTATTAACATATAAGACAGCTAAAAAAATATTACTTCGCACTTACTAGCAAAAAGAAACACACAAGATACATTGAATTACTAAAAACTATATAGACATTCTCTTCACATATAATTAGGACAGTTAACAAGACTTGGATTAAAAATTTTTAAATCTTTCAGGGAAAAACTTTTAGGACTATAAGAAAGGAGTTGAGAAAAATAATTTTACATATAGACCTTCTCATATCAACTGCTAATGAATATATATGAAAATGAAGTGGGTTTACAAAAAAAAAAAGTACATATAAAAACGAGGACCGGTTAAAATTTAACACCAACCTTCAAAATTGTGACTACATATGTACATATATTATAACATACATAATATGACAAATTAAATTATATAGTGTGGTTTCGCTTACGCACATAATGTACATAACTTTCGTAACACTTTTGTTGTGCAAATAATTCTGCAAAATAACGATGGAAATAAAACGGAAACATTCTAAAAAATGCGATTCTTCTTGAATACATATTACTAAATTAACGTATAACCAGAAAAGTTCTTGTGATCTAGTATACAGGAAAATATAGTCAAGGAAAAAAAAATATTTTACTCATTTTTAACGAATGAATATTTCAAAAACACCCTCGACTAATCAACAAAACAAACATGTTTCATATTAACGAAAATATTTTTATCATAATTCAAAATGATATTTTGAGGGGTCGTATAAATTTAAGTAGATAAGAACAAACATTAATTATGAATTGCTTTTAGAGGCTCTGTTTTCTCACGCCGTTCTTTTAATTATTAATATAAACAACTTTTAAATTTTGTTATTAAAATTAATAAAAACGTATGCACAAATGGGCTAAGAATATTCCGAAAACAAAATAACATTAAAAAATGATTCAGTATACTAGAACAAATTAACATATCATATTTAATTATTAGCTTGATAATTAATCAAGAGACTAATTGATATAAAAATGTATTAAAATCTATTTAAATGATTATACCATTAAAACCTGATATTCTTCAAAAATAATCAAATTGAAGCTAATCAGACAAACCCTATACACTGAATTATATCCTTTAATATTGATGATGGGTTTGTCTCTCATAATTTAGGCTTTAGCCTCTAGGAGTGCCTAAAAATTTGGCCACTACATTAGAGGTAATGAAGTGAAAAAATATATAAGTAATATTATGTTAAACAATTTATTAATAATAAAAATATTATATGAAACTAATGAAGCTACAGTAGTATTATGTCGCTTGTGATTGTCCAAAGCTTGCAAACTTAGAAGATTATCTATAATAAACGAACAAAATTGTAATTTAGCAGAGGTAAAAATATAACAGTTAATACAGAAGACATTTTTTATGTAATAAATGTTACTGTTATATCAACTATGTAAGGCTCAAGGTATTTATAAAATAAAATAATTTAAAAAAAATATATAATAATAAAAATGTCTTAGCTGCGAATGGGTTTGAAAGACGTTTGAAACTGCAGCTGAAGGTGAAGGTAAATAGCATTTGAAGGTGAGTGTAGGGGCCCCTCAGGCGATAATAGAACCTTGCGTTCAAATATCGAAGTGCTCGGAAAATTACAGAGCAAATAAGGGAGCTGAAGTCATTGGGGATTGCGACCTCATCGCAAGATAATTGCACAATTTCGTCTTTATTTTTTTTTAATTGGGAAATATGTTGCGGAGTTGGACATAGTTTGATCGGAGAAATTATTATAAATTTTATATAACACAAAAAACTAATACATAATTATTTTATAAGCAAAAGAAAATCTATAATGTTTATGATCAAATTATGAATGCAGGTAGTAAGCAAAATAATATATATTCCATGTGCATAATTGTATATTATTGACCGCAACAGTATTAACGATAGAATATTTCGTACCAGAGTAGTTTTGAGTACTCACTAAGAAAATAAGTCCGAAAAATTAAACGGAACGAATCTTTCCTTCAAGCTCTAAAAATGACTTTGTTTTCTATTTTCTAAGGCTTGTTGATAAATTGTAATACTTGGATTACGCAGTAGCTAATCTACTCAGAATTCTTTTTTTTTTATTAAAATAAATTTTAAAAAGTAGTTATCTACCTCACCAGGATCGGTCTGAATCCACCAAATGTCATCCATGAAATTAAACTGTATATTGATGACAAAGGATTGAGTACATCAAAAAAACTATCAACTGTCAATTCATTGGCTTATTGACTGCATTTCCAATGACTGATCGTACTTTCATATCGAGCATAAGAAATTTTATGAAACCTCATACAACAAGAGAAACATATTCTGGGGAATGGAAGACTCCATACATCATCATCTGCTGTAATTTACATCACAGAAAGAGTAAGGAAGGCGGTATGACACAGTGATCGATCTGTCGTAAACAGCTTTCCGGAGTAAAAGTTACGAGATCCTGAATGGAAAGACATTCGACGGGAGTAAGTGGAGGAGGAAACCTAGTGTGCTGAGGACCAGGCGACAACTATATTATTGATGTCCGAGTCCTCAGGGACAACCCCAGTTCAGTACCACTTACTGGAACGGAATAAAAGGCAACAAGTGTAAGGAACTAGGCTGTAGGATAGCGATCGGGTATAAAATTGGAAGGACATGGGCATCAAAGTAATCTCACTTACATGAACTAGTATAACAGTGTGTTGGCGGAGTTCATTTCAAGACATGGGTTTATTGGTCACAAGTAAAAGAAAGATGAATATTCCTTCATCACCTTGAAAGTTCTGGAAGGCTTGGCTATGATGCCTGTGTCATCAAGCATCCTCCTCATCTTAGTAATTATACAACAAAATTAGATTTATATTCCCTCTTTGTATATGTTTTAATATCTTATTGAATTTAAATATAAAATGTATGAGTATATACATTTTATATTTAAATTCAATAATATCTTATTGAATTTAAATTTCATAATTATTAACATTGCTTTTTTTTTAAGGCAATCTACAGCGAAGGTAATGTTTTCCTAGTTATCTACAGATGACCAACCTATTCTGACCAAGGTAGGGGGTCAATTTTTCATTTTGTGAGACCGCCACTTAATAAAAAAGTCAATGCCCCAGGTTGGATTCGAACCGGCGCTGCTCGCAGATCTCAAACCGATAAACCGAGGCCTAACCATCTGATCTACAGACGGCTCATATTTATTTTTATATATATTTTTTTTTTAATTTGAATTAAGTGACGCTACTTGTATAGATAATTGTTTTAAAGTAAAGTATGTCCCCATGTTAGTTATAAATTTTTATTTTATCATGAAGAAGCTGCTATGAACTTTATTGTATTTCTAAGAATTTTAGAATACTAAACAAATTATTTTTCATAATTAAAGTAGTGTCAAATAATCTATAAAATTACTCTTAATTATATTAATGTATGAAACTATGATTGAAGCACTCTATATGATTTATTTATTGTGTGGTAATATATTCTTTTATGTATTTTCAGAACTTGGTAATATTGATAAGAGAGCACATTTACGCCATATTTACAGATATATAAATTATATGACAGATAATTAAATTTAAAATAAAATAACATCTTAAACATTCATTTCTACGAACAATATTTACATTTATCTGAGGAAACTCCGAACTGAGTCACGGTTAACTTAAGGAGGAAAAAGCAGGACACCAGAGGATCCCGGCACTTCTCTCATAACCACATAACTGGTGTTGAAAGCCAGTGGAGGTTACCGTTCAGGACGTGAGTGGAGAATCTAGCTATTGCCAGAACTCAAAAATAGGTCTCTAAGGAAACTATCGTTTCAGCCTTCGGGGAGGATTTAAATGTAATAAGTAAACTGATGTATTAAAAAAATTATAAAGATTCTTAAATATAAGTTCAATTGATGATATTATTAGCTTAACATTTTACGGTATCTCTCGAAGTAAAAGATAAATTTAGAAATCATTTACCATTCTAATATTAAAAATTCTACCCATTCCATTAATGGATTTGAAACCTCTAAACATTTATTCCTGATACTTTTAATCTACAACACACTATCTAGCCAAAATAAATAATATAGGAGATGATATACCGTCGGTGCAGGGCCGTTCAATAGTTTGAAAATTGGTCAATTTAAATGGCAGTATACTCTATTTAAGAATTTCGTATAGGTATATGTACCTTAAATTTTGTAGAAAAACTTTAGCATTGCATTCAAATAATTAACAAAGTGTTGTTCATTGGTAAAAACAGTTAAACTTCCGATGTAGGGAATAACTATAATAATAATCACAAAGCATTGTCACAACATGGAAAACATCTTAAATAATTTATAGTATTTGTTAACTATTATAACAAATAATTATTGCATCGGTACAGAGCTGGAATAAACTGAGTGCAATGTTCGACCTGTACGGTCCAAAGTTCAAAGTAAGCTTATTAAAATAAATAAATTTATAATCTTAATATTTTCTTGAGACTGGTAATTTTTTAAATAAATAATTCAAACTCTATCCATTATAGTCTCAAAACTTTTTATTTCTCTTATACGTCCAATATAAGAGAAATAAAAAGTTTTGAGACTATAATGGATATAGTTTGAATTATTTATTTAATAAATAAATTTATTTATTTTCGTACAGAATAGGACAATTGTTAAACATCTTCAACACTAAAAATGTGTATCTTATAAATACGTATGTTTAGAATTAACTTATTTCAAAGGCGGTATAATTTATTTTACTATTTAGTGAGTATCTTAAATATTTTAGAAAAACTCTTGCGTATCATTTATAAAATTTAAAAATCTTTATTCATTTCTAGATGTTATGAATAAAAGTAATAACCATTGCGACGAGTATTGAAATAGAGCTTGGAGAATATAAACACATTATTTATTTTTAAAAATAATATCTACCTTAACTATTGTTGGTAGTTAACATTTTAAACATCTCAAGTGATTTCTAGAAGTATTAAATGATTGTTATAAAGAATAATTATTGCGAACTGCACCAGTACAGAGCTGGGAACTAACTAACTGCCCAGTACAATGTTCGACATGCACGGACTTGCCCAGTCCTAAGTTCAAAGTAGGTATATTATAATAAATGAATTTATTTACTTTCTAACTAAATAGGATAATTTTTAAACATCTATGTACATCTTGTAAATGCGTATATTTAGAATTAACAAGTCTAAACGACAGTTCAAATTATTTACTATAATATTAATAGTAATATATTTATATTTAAAATACTTTTAAGAAAACTTTTACAGTACATTTATAAAGTTTAAAATTTTTTAATCATTTCTAGAAGCACTTAAACATCTGAAGTAACGATAACTATAATAATTATTGCTAATAGAATAAATAGAGAGCATGGGCTAGACAAATGCATTATTATTTATTTAAAACATTAATATATACCTTAAATATCATAAGTAGTTAACTTTTTAAAAATCTCAAGTGATTTCTAGAAGTGTTATGCGATTATTATAACGAATAATTTTCGTGAAGTGCGCCGGCACAGAGCAGTGACTAGACTGAGAACAAAGAACAGTGTGCGAACCTGCACGGACCTGTAGACTCCAAAGTTCAAAGTAGCCTTTATTAAAATTAATTTATTTATTTCTTTTCTAACTAAATAGAAAAATTCTTTAAGAATAGATTAATTTAAAAGGCAGAATTATTTAATCAAAATATTATATACATACATACATATATTTTGTATTATATATACACACATATGTATTACACTATAGAGAAACTTTTGTCTTACTTTTAAATAGTTATCTATCGAATTGCTATAATAATTATTATTATTGATGGTACGTTGATTTATTTATTTATTTAAAAAAATAATTTATAATACGAACCCTATAGAGTTTTTTCATACATTCAAATAGCATACTAATCATTATTTGTATATAGATGCAGTTAAACTTCAGAACATATAAAAACTACTACTTTTGCGGAGATAAACGTAATAAATTATTCTATAGTACATTAAACTAGCTTTAATCATTAGACGTACAAACGCTAAAAACATTTGTACGTCAGATGATTACTAAGATATATTTTTCCCATAATAATTTAACTAACAACTGAATTTTCATTATTTTGTAATGAAATGTGCCTTGAAAAAAAAAATTGTACCTCGGAAACTAATGAACGTCCTGTTGAAGCAAAAATCAAATTTAACTATTTTGGGTTTAAAAATACAAAATGATCGACTGATATATATTAAAATTGAAAATTATGGAACATCTGAAATACGCAACCACATTCACAACACTTTATCAAAGAGATTTTCCGATACACCACTTAGAAATTGTACCGGCGATATATAATTTTTATTATATAGTCTTTTGTTAAACTCCCTCAGTTTAAGCTACCCTTCCCACCAGCCCTTGAAACTGGAGGGGGGATGAGTTATTGTCCAGGAAGAAGGAGGGTAATGAGCTCATACATCCGACTGTTAACGGCCTGATTAACGTTTGTAGGCTGGCCAGTTTGTAAATGTCTACTGAACAAATTGCAGCTCGATGGTGTCCTGACTTTGCAGGGGATAACCGTTTTAAAAAACGACATTCGAAAACCGCACCCACAACTTAAGGCTTACAGGCACCAGCGATTCATTAAGCTTAAGATAAGTCACAAAGTCAACAGAAATTTAAAAAAAAAAGTAGAAACGAAACAATAAATATTTTTCTTTTTAAGGTAGATATCACTAAAACATTGTAATGGTAAAAAAAGTAGGAAAAAGTTTTCATCATTTGATAAAGTACCAACGGATTCCTTGTTTTTACTAATTTAAGATTATTAGAAGTAATAGAGCTTCACTATTTCACACTCGGACACCTATTTGACGTAAGTAAACATCTATTAATTAGTAAAGAATTTCGA
The DNA here is from genome assembly GCF_000696795.3 of Halyomorpha halys. NCBI lineage: Eukaryota > Metazoa > Arthropoda > Insecta > Hemiptera > Pentatomidae > Halyomorpha > Halyomorpha halys. The sequence continues at coordinate 70,184 of NW_027110851.1, forward strand.
ACCAAAAATGTATCAAATTTTCCAACAAAAAAAAAATTCTCCTTCAAAGTCCAGGGAATCGGCAAATTCAGTAATCAATTCATTTCTAACAGTTTGTTTCACATCCTTCTGTTCTGTGAAAATATTATAGAATATAGAGACAGTATTTATGTGTATGTTTCTGTGGACCCAGTGATGTTCATTATATACAGGATGTACTTCAAATAGATACCAAAGAAAAACTAAACAAGATTTATTCCTTTGTAATGTTAGCAACTAATGCCCCAGAATCCTTAAACAGTGATGGTCCACAGTAAAGTGTTATAATGTTTGGTTATAATAATTTATTATTTAATTTATGGTTATTTATTTTGTTTTTTTAAAAAGTAATGTCTCTAATATCTCATGACATGCTTAGATTTTTCTAAGATCTTAAAATAAGTTGAGATATGGGGGACGTGTGGCTCAAAGTAATCCATCAGGACATCTCTACACAACAATGGATGTCAATATAGTATGCTAGAGACCACGTGGGAGGCCAAAAAAAAACTCGAAAAAGCTGCATGCAGTAGCCCAAGACAGGCAGGCGTGTAGAAGGCTGGTTCGGGCGGCCAAAGATCTACAAGGTCTGTTGAGCCAACTCCCCCCCTCCAAAAAAAAAATATATATATTTTTATTTATTTTTATCATAATTCAATTATCATGAAGATATAATAATGAAAATATAGTCTTCTATTAATATGTAAATACTTTACAGTTATCCCTTTCAGCCAAGTAAAAGGGATAATAAGTTATATAAGACTAGTGAGTGAAATAAAGTTCCCTACATCATTTTCTCGTTCCTATAATTTTTTTTTCAGAACCATTTTAATCTGAAATAAAATATAATATTAATTAATATATACATATGAGTATAAGGTCAAAGATTTCTCCTTTTGCTGTAGCAGGGCTACATTTTAATGAGACTTTGTAGTAATGAGATGTGCTGAATTTAAGTTCATGGTGGTGGGTCAAGTGTTGGGGCACGCTTGAGGGTTGCGATGGCACTATAACTAATTATAAAAACTAACTGTAGCTATAGAGGATGAGAGTGTGTGGAACAACGGGCTAATGAATAAATAATATTCATAATCAGTCTTTAGCAAGTCGAAGAACTGGATGTACCACCACGGATTATCAGCGTCATTACTTTATAATTTATTCTTGCTTATATTTGTTTTATTATTATTATTAGTAAAGATTTTCTTTATGAAAAATTATAATTCTAAACGAAAAACTTAAATTAATGAGTTTATTTAAATTCAAATTATTTTTTTATAATTAGTAGGTTAATATAATCCAACTTAAATTCATAACTTTAAAAAGTAAATTTTAAGCAGACAGATAGGAGTTATAAATCAACAATTTAAAAAAAAATCACTTATTTACAAGAAATGTTTCCTAACAAATTTTTAAATAATTCATTTTCAAAAGTGGATGTCAATGACTTTTGATAAAAACCTCATTTATTTCATCCTATATTGTTATGGGAACAATACTCAAAATACAAAGACTGATTTTTAGAGTAGGTCATACTGTTAAATAAAAGGTCTTTAGATCAATAATCAATTGATCAAATGGGTTTTAAACTGAAACTCAAAAACGAGTATTTTGTATAGCTACTTAAATGATATATAATGAACTTTAATTAAGGCTAGTAATAATATCAGAAAATAATTTACTTGTTTCATTTAAACAGAAAAAACATGTAATACTCCACTGAATATTTTTAAGAGTCATGGCTTTTTTATTTTCAGAATAAGTAAAAAGGCGTTACTTTAGTATAGAGACAAGATATAACAATGTGTTCAGGCTAAACATAAAATCAATTTTACCCTAACCTCACGATCCCGGTGAAGATCCTTTTGAATTGCAATGTAGGCCTGTTGAATACGTAACACGGGTATAAGGGTATCAGTTACGAAAAGAGGGAAACAGTTTATCAAAGGTGTCACACAGGGAATGCGATCGGGTCTTTGTTGTTCCTGTCATGTGATAGGCCTTTAGTGTCATTGACCTGTTCACGGTACTCCCCTCGGTGGGGCGAACACATTGCAACCATTCCAAGCAAAGCCGACAAATATGCCTGATTTCTATACTGCAAAATGAACGAGCCAATACTTACATTAATATTCATCACCCAAATTGCATTAGTAGTGCACGCACCTAAACAACAAAAACAACAGTGTTAAAGTAATATTAGAAAAAAAAATTATAATTAGTAAATTACAAATTATATTAAACATTTCACTGGTTCATTAATGCTATATAACTTATAAAAAGCTTTGTATTTTTTTTTCAAGTTCATCAAGCTCCTTTTTAATATCATTAATTCCGATTCATGTATAATTTGCTTCGTCCTAAAAATTCCAATCTCAGCTAAAACGTATTTTAATGCGTTTTTTCCTAATCTAAAACAATTTTTGTGAATTAGATGTTCTGATATATTCTTAGTAATAAGGTTTAAATTAGGCTGGAGTAAACCTTAAACAAACCTAAAATTAAAAATTATTCTCGAAACGTTGACAACAATTTCTCAGAAACATTGGAACTAAATGGTCTAAATTAGCGTTAGGAAGCTGAATATTAGAAAATGATTATTTGGAAGCATCAACAAATGATTTTCAGTATATTACAAATAAACTTATTTTTAGTAAATCAAGATTAAGTTTCTTGTAGTCTGGATATATTGCAATCTGTTCACTATTGTTTTGCTAATATGCTGAAAACGTAGTGCAGACTTAACCATATATTCATGAATTCATTCGAAATGAAGATTTTTTTTTTTAACTTCCCACAAAATATATTAAGAAAGCAATCTGATAGATCATTACTCCTGATGACATCCAGTAACTGTTTCTGAAAAAGAAACAATTTTTATTGAATATTTTTATTCTTATGAAGTTACTGAATTTCAATTCGTAATGATTGGAAAAGTTTGTAGGGGGGGGGGGGGTGCTGTCAGCCAAGAACAACATAAATAAAAAAAACCATATTTATTTATTTTATGCCGACGTTTCGACCTGAGTTTCAGGTCTTCATCAGGGGTTATGACGTAGAAGGTAGGCCTGCAATACTCCAATCATTAATCTACGGTCAACTTAATTATTTTTAATACGGTCAAATTAATTAATCTACACAACATTCGTCAACAATTCGTAATGAGTACTGCCTTTTTAGGTAAAGTTTTTCATGTTTTTTATTCCTTAATATACATATACACTAATGCGATAAAGAATTTTTCCTCATGTTTTGAACTATCTGGCTTATCACTAAACAAAAATGTACTATAAATACTTAGCTAACGCCTGAAACATCCAGCAATTCTCACGCCCCTTTTTCAAACCCATCGTACCATATTCAGCCCTCTTTATGGTGCTCACAAAAAAAATTAAATAAATAAAATTAAAAAAATATATTTTATAAACTTGATTAGGCCATTTCAAACTCTTAGGGCTGTAACGACTGAATTGCCTTTCAGATTGTAAATCGACACAAAGTCGTAAATTAAATTATTTTTTAATGTCCTGATTTCTATATGGTATCTGGAATTAGAACTAAAGCCAACAATTCAACTCAAGTGTACTTTCGATCATCAATTTCGACAACTTTATAAGCTTATATTAGGAATTGGGACTTTATATGTTGAGTAAAAGAAGGGGTTTTAGACCACAGAATTCGTTCCACGGTGCGGCGCACTAAGCTACCATTTTGCATCACATTTGTGCTCTTCGGGTCACTTATATGTGCTCTCCGGAGTTTTACTTTATTCTTTCATTCATACATTAAAAAAAAAATTCAATCATTTTAATACAAAAACTCATATAATTTCTCTTTGATTTTATTTGTCTCTACCTTAAATATATTTTAATATTGTTGAATAACCAACAGAAAAGGCAGAAAGATTACAGAAATGTGGAATATATACGTATATATCATATTACTGTGATAAGTTTTTATTACTATATTATTTGATGTTAGAACATGCAGGTTCAATGTGGTTTACAAGGTTTTTTTCCAGTCTAGTTGATAGAAATTTGATAATATTATACTTAATATATTTGTTATAATTATAAAATTTTATGTCTATGATGATTGTAAAATAAAAAAAATGTATATTTATTGCAATCTGTAATTTTTTTTACAATACTACAGGTTCAAATATTAATCAAAATCGTAGTTTACACAATGTAGTTTAAATTTTTAATGATCCCTTAAATATTGACTTTATTCTTATTATACTTTAAAGCTACATAATTACTAAAAATTAATTATTTATATAGTTACTTAATTTGTTCTTTTTTTTCTAAACACCAGATTTATAAAAATATATAGAACAAGGATTTCGAATGGCTGATATATAAGGCATATAAAAAATAAAATTAAGTAATTTTAAAATAAAATTAAGCAATGATTATTTTTGAATTTTATCTAATAAAAATGTTCAACTAAAATGTGTATCTAGGCGTCTACCAAAATTAATTTAATTAATAAAATATATAACTCATAATTTTGATTTGTTGGATATATATTTAAGGTTTTGTAATTATTTGGGCTAGATTTTAACACAGCTTATCATGACACATATAAGTAATGTCAAAAATCGTTAGTCGATTATTCCAGCTATTTATCATTTTATATAAAGCTTTCAAAAAACTCAAACTTAGAAGAGTTCAGATGGAGTAGTTCAATTTTTGGTACAGCCTAGCCTTCTTTAAAAAGCATTTAAATTATAATTTAGAAGGCAAGAATATTAAATGAAATAATGATATCGCCTGCAACGGTAGCAGGGGGTTTCCTTTTCAAAGTTCTCTAATTTCGAAGTTGCTGAAGACTGTGAAGTATCATTTTAGCCTCGGATCAGACTTCTAGAACATGGAGGGTGAGCTCTTGCCTTTTAAGATTTCATTTACATTCGTTAATTTAAAGTAACTTTACATGTCAACGTATTTTAATAACAATAATAAAAAAGTGACGTTTTTAATTATTGTTATACTTTATTGCAATATTTTCAATTTTCAGGCGTGATTATTGTTGTTAAACGTCAACTTAGCCTCGGAAAAATAATATGAGGGTAATGTAAATGATAAAAGCCTTGATTAAATTTAAATAAAAAATCAGATCATCCATCATATTTGGCATGCAAAAAAAGTATCCTTCATTTAGCTCTTTTTTCATCTACTGGTATTTACGGGAGTTTGTATTGAGGCTAAAAAGCCTTAAAAAATCCGGGAAATGTCAAAGAGCGGACAGAATAAAAATCATGCAAAGGAAGGAATTTGATGTACCTAAAAATCCCTATTTTGTTTAATTGTCCTAATCTTGAGAAAATGATGAAGAGAAAAGAAAAAGATGATTAAGAAGCGTTGAAAGGTGTATTGTTAGAATCTCTTGGCAATAGACAGACAATCACTATTATCTGTTAGTCACCTGAACAAAGAGATGCTCAAAAAAATACAATTGCACTCCTACTTGGATTTTCCCCGTTAAAATGAAGCAGCACTAATTGATGAGTATAGATTTCAAAAAGAAAATATTCTTTCATTTCATGAAGAAATTTCTTCGATAAGCAGAAAGATTAATAAAACAATGGAAGCATACAACTGTGGGACTGTTAACAGAGATCTATAGGAGTTGGCTTCTAGGAGATAGGCCAAAAAGAAATTCTCTCACGAATTATTAACTACATTCGCCAGAGAAAAATTCTTTGAAGTGGAATTTAACATTTATTGATTAATGCATATAATAAAATATGAGTTAATACAGCGCATTCCCTTTACTTTACCAAAGTAGGCATGAAAGGAGAACAGATAATAAAATATGTCCATTACTTATCTTAAAAACAAAATAAAAATATACCAGTGTCATATTCGTTTGTTTTCAACACAAAATTAGTAAGAATTAGCTGATAAAAATTGTTTTTTTTTCTATTAATCAGTGCTATTAAGAAAACGTGGAGATATAAAATAAGAGTAGCCTAATTGAAAAAAAAAAACCTGAAGATCGGCAAATTGGTATTGACCACGCAAACGGGAGTGACAGAGGACACGTGGCAGCTGATTGACAGCTCACTCAAGATTAGGATCATCATCAACAACCGATTGTCAACGGGACACAAAATTGAACTTCCAAACCTACTCCAATTAATTTCTTTACAAACACCTGTCGTGATGTAGAGATTAAAAAAAATAATGTAAATTTCTATTTCTCCTAATAACAGCCAACATTGGCTCCTCCAACTCCTAATAACATACATCAATTTATTTATTTATTTTTTCTCTATCTTCTTTAAATGTTTATATTGTATTTTGTAATTATTTTAATTTATTGGATAAATAAAAGGCTATTTTATTTTATTTCATTTCGAATTGTAAAAATTATTTTCATTATTACATTACGTGTATGATTCTCTACGGGTAAAGTCCTAAGATCAATTTCAATTGTTTAAAGAATGGATAAAAACTAGCAGCTATTTTAAGAAAATGCTTTAAAGGATTTACAGTTGATTAACCTTTATTTTGAGGTAGGCTAGACACCAAGACAAAACAATAAGTACAATGATCAGAATGGAATTATAATATAACTGTAAACACTAATAGTCTAGTACCATATACCTCTTATAAAAATAGAATAGTTAGGAATGGATAACTGTATAATGTAGTAACCAGTAGAAGAATCTTCGATTTTATTACTAATTTAATTCGTAATATATGCAGATAATACCGGATGTAGATACAATAAGCAGTTGTTTAATACAATTCATATTATATACAAGAACTAGGTATCTTCTATCTCATCTCATTCCCCAACTTCTTAATATCTTCTCTCCATAAGACTATTGTTTCAATAAATATCATCGCTTCCTTACTTGCGCAATTAACTTCTTTCACTTGAATAAAGTATTATTAAATATTATCTCAAAAAGGATCATTACTACATTTGCGGAACAATTTTTATTATCCTCTACTTGAAAATCAATATTTCCTACGTTACCAGTGACCACCTGGATATTACAGCTCATACTTTGTGAAATTATAACTACTTATCTCTTAAGTTATTTATATGTTTTTTTCTTAGATCATTTAATACACTTTTGAGTATTGGAAAAAAATAAAGTTGTGTATTCACATTATTTTATGAAATTATAATTACAATTAGTTTTGTATCTGTTTACTAGATCATTATGATTTAGTTATATATTTTTTAAAAAAATATTAATATGAAATATATTATTTTTTATACATATATTAGTTGATTTTAGGTATAGGTATGCGAATAAAGTTAATTAAGTAAAGATGACTGATACCACTTCGCCCCTTTTTGAATAATGTTTTATAAAAATTCGAATTACAAACCATCCTCGGATTCAATTAGCAATGTTTACAATTATTCTACTGAAATACATGACAACAAAATAAAAAATGATAATAAAATTATTGCACGTAATTTCAGTGTTTTACTTTACTTTACAATTGATATTTGTCATTAATTATTTTACCAAAATAAACCTTCAAATATGGTCATCTAATTTTCAATATAAAATATAAAACAAAAATTACAAAGAGTTCAACTCTAAATTCACTTCCAATATAAATAATTAAAATCAGATCTCATCGGAGAATAATAAAAAAAATACGTCTATCGTAAGAGTTTTCAAGTATAAAAAATGAAATATTTAATTAAATGATGACATTAAATTATGTAACTCGTGATTATTACTGTCACACTTATATAAAAAATAAATAAATAAAGTAGCTAAAAAAATATATATTCAGGGTGTTTTTACTAGTTACATTAAGTAAAACTAATGAAAATTTCAAACAAGTATATTCAAATTATCGCACAAAATAAGATACGATAATTTCATAAGCCATTACAATTACGGTAGGCACCGGGAGAGAGTATATATCTCCAAAAATAATGAAATCGCAAAGAGCTACATTGCATGAGCATAATATTAACGAGAGCTAACATAAAGTTATGTTATAAATATCGGCATAGTTTTATTTTAGTCAACAGGAAGATAGCATTTAATATTTTATATAAATTGATAATTTTAAACAATAAAGAACAAGTTATTATAACAAATCAATATGAATTTGGTCCGATTTGGTCTAAAGTTAGAGAAAATAATACAGGTGTAGAATGTACTCCAGGGTACATTTCTTAATAAAACCTAGCTTATGTAGGTTTTTTAGTATTTCACTATTTAATCTTAGGTCTTTAGAATTTCATCACCATAACAAAATATGGAATATCTTAGACCGGGAAATATATAGGTAAAACGTTCGGGTACCGTTGGACATTGAAACTTTTATTAATTCAAATTATATTTATTAATCTTTTTATTTTTCTTCTCTCTGTAGTGCCTAATCAGCTTAGGGAAGCATTGTCACCGGCTCCAACATTCTCTATTACCAAATAGGTTCCTGGCCTGACGAAGATCTTTCCGTCTTGCTCTGCAAAGCTTGTCTACATTGGTCGTCCAAGAGGCCTTCTGCCATCTGCCATGTAGTCCATCGCCTTTAGGTGGTCCCTATGTTCCTCCATTCTAATGACGTGGCCAAACCGTTTCAACTGCCTTGTCTGCATAACCTCCTTTACTGAGGCAATGCACAGTTCCCGGCGTATCCACTCATTTCGGACACGATCTATCCTTGTCTTCCCCATCGATCTTCGCAGAAACTTCATTTCTGCAGCAGTAACTCTACTCTCCAGTCAGTACGTCAATCCATATTCAGGTTTTTGCTCAGTACAAGAGTATCGGCAAGTATACAGACTTGTAGATATGGAGCTTGATATTGCTACATACGTCTCGCTTCCCTATTACAGTATTGCAGATCTGGTAATAGACTGCATAAGCCTTCTTTATCCTGTTTGATATTTCTGAGTCTATTTCCCAAGACCTGTCTATTATAGTAACTAGGTAGATGAAATCTGCAACCACCTTCCATTTCTTCTCCGTTACAATATGTATGGAGATCTTCTACTTGCCTCCTCACTTGTAATATGTTGCTTTTGCTGGTATTTATTTCCATTCCTTTCCGGTGGAGCTCTTCGTGCCATTCAGTCACTGCCTATTGTAATTTATATGGGGAGTCCGCGAAGGGAACATTATCGTCCGCGTAGTGGAGGAGTTGTATGACCACCGGGCGGAGGTTTCTACGCCCCAGAAACGACCTCTCCGTTCTTCTTTTACAGATGGCAGCCACTTCATCCATGTAAAGAAAAATATGCAAAAGACTCAGACTGTTACCTTGTTTGACCTCCCTTGCTATGCTAAAGCAATCATATTCCTGTCCGTACAGCGTTACTACTCCTTTTGGGCTTTGATAAGTGGATTTATTAGCGTCCAACAATGTTCTTGGGACATTTTTAGCTCTGAGAGCCTCCCATATTTAAAGTTATTAAATTGAATAAATAAGTATACTTTTTTGTGAATAAATCGTACAATATCCTAAAAATTAAAAATGGAATCGGAAGAAAAATGAGATAAAAATGATCAAGAAAATAAATATTTTTTCGCTAGAAGATCGAAAAAAACACGGCTAAAGGAATTTTAAAATTTTTCAGGTAAGGAAACGAAAATGATTAATAATTTTAATTAGTATGATTTAATAAATCTCTAAGTTATTTTCAGAGTTGAATATATACAGAAATGTATTTGGCTGTATTTTTTATTTGTACATAATTTATATGTCTAGGGCTACCTGACCTTCAAAAAAACATAAAATATAAGGAACGAGTGGAGATTTTTGTTTAGAGCTATTTTTTTTTTAAATAATTTTTAGAAGAATAATCATTACAATAGAAACTAACTGGCGAAGACAGGGATATTGAATAAGTTGCTAGCTGAGAGCTATCGGATGAGCGGGGGGCGGAGGGGTTGAGGCGATGCTCATGACGGAAGTTTGTTTCTAAGTCTCAACTTGGCCACTTAACGATAAGAATAGATTAACCCATTTAACCGATATTCAACTAAGGTTCCCTTCATCGTCGGTTATTACAGATTTTAACGATACGGTAATGACAATCTCAGTTGTTCCCTTGTTAGGCTCATCAGATACTGCCTTAGGAAAACAAGAAATCATTAATGACTATACGCATTTCTAAGGAGTTCATTGAGCTAGGTTATTAGGGGATGCATTAGTTCGATATACAAAGAGATACGTAAAATAGTAAGAATAAAATGTCATCAGTCTTATATAATTTTTTTTTATAGGACTTCATGGTTTATAGGACTTTCAGGATATTTCAGCAATACAAAATATCAAAATAAATATGCATTTATCAAAATAAAATATCGATATTCTATTTTTAATTATTCTATACAATTTTATAGTATTAAAAAAAAAAATCGACATTTTGATAAAATAATATCGGAATATTGTTGCTAATATTCCATATCGATATTACAGCAATGTAAAATATCGAAATAAATATGTATGTATCTAAATAAAATATCTATATTCAATTTTTAATTATTCTATACAATGTTCAAGTATTTAAAAAAAAAAAATCGATATTTCGATAAAATAATATCGGAATATTGTTGCTAATATTCCATATCGATATTACAGCAATGTAAAATATCGAAGTAAATATGTATGTATCAAAATAAAATATCGATATTCCTATTTCAATATTATCGCTATATAATATTTTAGTAATTTTAAACAAAATGTTGGACTTGTTAGTCCTTGTTTACTGATATAATTGAAAAAAATAACAATTAAATGTGTTTGAACAACTTAAACTTTAATCTGATCGCCAAAGGAGGAATATTTTAAGGCACAGTAAGGTATAACAGTAAGCATCATTTAAGAGTTAGCCATGTTCAAAAACCGACTATCTCCAATTTAAAATTTTTCTTTTTTTAGTATCAGTTTATCTACATTATCAAGAAATATAAGAATTTCATCTTAAAATAGTTGAATAACACGTGGTTTTTGGAATGAATTATTTTATCTTGCGATAATCTAGTAGCAAAAATGATAATGTTTTTTTGTTGATATATAGTTCCATAAAATAACGATTAACAATTTGAGGAGAAGATAATATGGGGTGCGATCGGTATAATTGTAATGAACATATAAAAGTAAAACTTATTTATTTTTTCTAATTTTATTTGAACCAAGGTTTCGGCCTAAATAAAAAAAAAATATCATGATTAATTACTTGCGTATTTTCCGCTACCAAAAATAGTTCAATTGTTTCTCCATCACCTGAAGTAATTAAAGGCATGGGGATGTGCCACAGTTCATCGAAGCATTAGAGTTAGCTTCAAGCAGAGTATCAATGTGATTCACGCCATATAACTAAGTACATAGTGTCTATAAGACCCACATATATTCCCATTTTTTAGAGTCCAGCAGCAATATTACCACGCCTCTAGGGCTTTGGCCTCTAAGTGGGAGCTAAATAAGAAAAAATAAGAAGAAAGGGCATGAGATATATCCATTTGGTCAACAGAGACAAAGATGAAGAAGACAAACAAAGAAAAGACAAACGAAACCATAGACAAAGGAGCCCTGGGCACCAGAAGATAGGAGGATCGCGGCTCTCAACAATGGGGCCTGGTAATTGGTGGTGCCGTTGGGGATCCCACTAGCGGCACTCTGATTGGCTTCTTCAGTCAGATCACCAAACTAGTAAAGTGATAAAAATGAAGAAAAATTTTTATCACTAACTAGTTTGGTGATTTCGAACCCCCTCATATGTATATGGTACGAAAGATATCTCTGAATATGATCGTGCATTAATCCTCAGAAATGTTTATTACATCTTAATTAACCAAAATTATAAGTTCGAATAGACCTTAAGTATCAAATCCTAGGAATAAAATATCAAATCTTAGACTTTTGATGACTTCACTTTTTTCTTTTTTTATGTTGTATGGGGGACCTGTTTCTTACAGGTGGGACAATTTTTTTTTTATTCGTGGTACTGCCATAAAATAAAATTCAACCCATCCAGACCAGAATGGAGCCGGTGGCGTGGTAGACATAATGTGACGTGCGACGCACCCTCAGTTACAACGCCCGCACTTTGTTATCGTTTTAACAAGTCTTGATCAAGTTAAAAGCCAGTAAACTGAAATATAGACATTTTAAACGTTCAATTGTATGGACTACCCGACTTCCTTTTATTTGCCTGGAAGAGGAAAAAAAGGTTCTAAAAAAAAAAAAAAAAAAAAATGGATCAATCATTTTTTCAATGCTTAGTCAGAGAGAGAGCTCTAACCGGCCGTGAAAGAGGAACAAACAGAGAAAGGAAGGAACAATAACAGGAACAGAGCTACGAGGCCTGGCAATTAATCCTCATCACAATGACTGTTGAGACAATGCCGCAATATCCTGTCGAGAAACAGCTCCATCTACCGGAGTCCAACTGCGACTGATACATTGGTCGTATAGAGGAGGAGGAGGAGGTTAGGAAAGGCAAAGAAAAGAAAAAGGCTGTCAGAACACTATATTGATTAACAAGAAAATCACAATAACTTTTCTTATAAGACTAGTAGATGTATCTTTCTCTTTTTAAATGTATTGTTTTATATTTTTCAATCTAAATCAGCAACTAATTGATGCAACTTTCTAAATTGTAGAACATATGTCATAAGAAAGAGTTTTGATCTTTAACAGACACACCGAATTAATACAAGGTTGGTGCTTCTTAGAATAACCCATCTTACCCATGATAGTTGGTGCCATCCTCAAAATCCTAGGTGTTGTGTTGCACATCGTAAGAGAAGGGGATTCATTAGTTCAAATTAAAAGAGGAATCTATATCATGGATGCATTTCATTAATTTGTCATTCATAAAAATTGTATTGCAAATAATTTTGATTTTAAATTTTTTCACACTAAATCTAACAAAGAGAAATAACTTAATGGAAGTTACGAGACATAAGTAATGAGTAAGGCCCAGATTATCAGGCAGAAAAAAAAAAGAATACACCATGTAATATGCAATAAAAACCTATAAAATATAGTAAAAAAATATGATATATATGATAAGACCGCTAAAATATATTAATATTCCATATATCTAAAATATATTA
>NW_027110851.1:89411-115427 GCF_000696795.3 Halyomorpha halys
ATAAGAATTTGGCTAATCCAAATAATTCTGTTACAAATTGAAAAGGAAATTTATAACATAGGTTGTTTAAAATTTAATAATTTACTTAGGTAATCTTTCTTCTATATAAATCTTTCTGTAACGTTACCCGCCTTACCATTCCATGACAATTCTAGATATGAGCAGAACAGAAATGATCAAATAACAATTTTATATGTAATACGCTACTCTAATACTACAGGTAAAAGTATCCAGGACCGTAAAGTCATAGTCTATCGGACAAACAAAATTTTAGTTATGCAGTTAATAAAAACTACATCGAAATGGGTTTAAGATGGTCACTAACGCATTTACTATATTAATAAAATAATTATACTTATATTGAAAATAAATAAAAAAATCCACAAGGAATTACACCAAATTTAGACTTGGGTTTATTGAATCTAGGGAGTGATGATGTTTGCCTCAGCTGGGAACCCAAACAGCTATTGCAATGTCATAACAATGATTGATGACTCCATCAACTACGGCAACGTCAACTATGTCGACCTCACTTCTCTACAACTAATATTACCCGTCTCATCTACTCTGTTATAATAGTTGCCAACTTTAGGTTAATGTATGTGGTTTTTATTATACCCTTCGGTGAGTATGTAGGGCATGAGGAAGTTATTTACGATCTCCGAAGTAGGATACAGAGTTTCCATTTGCTTTAAAAAAATAATTTCTTTGGACAGGATAATCAATAATTTGCTATAGGTCAATATAACGGCAATGTATGTATAAAAAAATTAAACGAAAAAGAGTAACTAGCAAAGAGAATATAAATTGTAAAAAAAAAAATATGTTATCTATTTGAATTTTTTAAAGAGATGTATCGTCTCTGATTGTAATGTTTTTTTAAACTGTAGATATAAGATGTGCTGCATTTTGCCTATGTATGTGTGATACTTTGCAATCTAATGATAACTGAATTGGTTACTGCCACTTAGTGTGGCAAAGGTTGAAAAACCTCAAAATAAAAGTGCTGAGATAGAGACGTCGTAGCAGGGTGTGTTAAGCAGCCCTAGGAATCTCGAAACTGCAGCAGTGCTTATTCGCTTCCAAATGGATGGGTTGACTTTTATTTTTAACGACACCTAGGAATTAAAACGTAACCTTTCTTCTTTGGTTAGAATAGTTTGGGTAACCAACAGAATATAGTGGAACCCTTTTCTCTACCCCTGGTGTCAGACATGAGGTTGCAAACAAAAGTTTATAGAGTGACAAATATAAACCGATAAGTAGTATCCCAAGTATTCTTCTTAGTATCAAAAAATACAATATATATCTTAAATTTATTCTCTTTTTTTAAGTCCGCTATTATTTATGATAAAATGAGAATATTCTACAAAAATATGGGATTAAACTGGAATTTAAAATGTACAAAATCAAAGAACAACAATGCTTTCGATTTTCTAATTTTTAAGATTTAAAGACTTTCACACAAGACGTTTCACCGATTGGTATATATTTGATGGTGTCATAAAAGATTCAGAACCTTGAAGTTATAACTTCTAAATTTATTCTAACAACGGATTAGTGTCTCTTGTTCGTTCTTTAACGTAATTAATATAACAGACATTAGATGACAATGAAATAAATCTTAACAATGTTTATGGGAGCAGATAGAGCAATATGGTAGTAAATGTTGATTGGAAGAGAGAGGGCGTCAGAATGGTTTCGACAGCTATCGGAGAAAAAAGGCCATTGTTGGAGGTGAGGCGGAGATTGCGTCTCCAAGGAGGGCCTACTTTATTCAGCAACGACTACCATTACGTCCCGACCAAGGACTACTATACTGGGCAATTACTGTACATGGTCCGTTTTTCGCAGCTTGTTTGTACTCGGGGTTAAGTGGGTCATTTTGCGTAGCTCAGCGAATTTGACCGACAGGAAAAAATAAAGAGCTTTATGCTCATTATTATACTGATAAATAAAAGAAAGTAAAAACTAAGGACGAAGAGAGAAACACTATTTGAGGTAATTATAATACAAAGCCTTAAGTCTCCCAAAAAAGAGTAAATTATGTTTCCTCACTCTTTGTGTGAAAATGATTGTTTTGGAACCCAGAGACTTGGAGCATTGGAACTAGTTTCTAAGCAATACCTATATCCAATGGAATCGGGAATTTCAAATGAAGGATTATTAAAAAAAGCGATTCATGAAGTTTCACTCCCAGTTACCGACAGTTAAAGGAGCAACTTGGGAAACCAACTTCAACCTGAAGACTGAAGACCAGGTTGCTGTAGTTATCAATTCTATCATTGACATAACTTCTATTTTATTTACTTTCTCTTCGTCATTTTTTCAAATTAACTTGCTGTTTTTTTTGTTATGTTTTTTTTATAAGAAGGCAGTTGTTTGTTTTGTAAAATCTATTGTTGTTATTTTTGATATAAACTTTACTTTTCTCTCTTACCAATAATTATTATTTTTATCTATTTATTTGATCACATTTTTTTTTTAAATTACACAACGTTAATCTAGTTGGAGGTGTCTTTTGTACGAGACTATAATCAACTGTTCAAAAAGAATTGTATTAAACATTAGCAAAAACAAACAACTAGAAACTCCAATTGGAAGCATGATTGGATAGGAAAAAAGGAAAGCTCAAATCAAGGTAAGAAACAGCTAATTGCATCGGGAATTACAAATAGAGACAATAGAGGAAAGGAGGAGTGACCAACAACTTGGGAAACCCAACCACGACCCGAAGACTGAAGCCCAGGCTGCTACAGGGCATCCTGTTATAAATTATATATTTATGAGTTCTGTTATTGCTACTCTAAAATTTTATTTTATCTTAATTTTTTTGTCTTCATCTTTTTCTTAAATTCACTTTTTTTTTCATTACTATTTATTCTGTTAAATCCATAAATGTGTTTGTAATTAAAATTAATTTTTTTTTAAATATATTTATTTATCTAATTTTTTTTGTTTTATTTATAACATTGTGTATAGTTAGGGGTGTCTTTTGTATGAGACTATACCTCCCCTCTAATCAATTGTTAAAAAAAAATGTACTTCTTACATTAACCATGCTACCCTCTCGGTAGAAGGCGAGTTAGGAATGAGATTTTCAGAGCTTTTGGTAAATCAGATAGAATGGAAATATTTTTTAAAAAATGGAAACATTAAAATAAGAGGATTCCGAGAACGGACAATTACTTTTCATTCAAGCTAAGAGAAAAATCGGGTTAGGTAAGAAAATTTGAAAAAGTGTAGAAGCATAGGGAAGATGGCGAATAGTCATAGTTTAATAATGTTTTACTAGAATTGGATATAGACATAATTCATTCGATATATATTTGAATAACAAAAATGTATTTAGCAAAGTGAAATGTGAAAAAAAAAAATTATCACAACCAAGTAGAGTTTGAGGAGTAGAATAACAAAAATAACATGGAGAATGAGACTCATATAGAAGTGGATTAGAGGAAAAGGTATTAAGGTCGTGAGGAGAGGCTGTATAGGTATAGAGAATGGGATGTGCTAGCAACGGAGAGGTTCCATAGGATTTTCCACTTACATTAGATTAAGATTCTAGAGCTAGGAAAAAATATAATGGAATTACTTGACCTATTTACATCATAAAGAGGAGTTAGCTATACATAAAACAGCTCATATTTTTATATAGCGCATTTGATTTGCGCAGACACAAGAATATTGGCTATATCAAATAGAACCGTGAAAGAAAAGTATAATAAAAATCAGTTTGATTGTAGGATTGAATTTACAGATGACACTGAAATAAAAATCAAAAGAACTTATGAAAGTGTCTGTCTAAACTTGAAGGTTATAATGTCTTTTATCAAATATTTAAAAATAATAACCTCAGACATACATAGCATAATTAAGTAGCGAATTTCACTTAATAAAGAGAAGATTTTTTTTTTCCTGAATAGGAGAAAAAAAATTATATCAAAACTCACCCTAGTTATTAGGTTTTTCCTGAGTCCAATCTATGGAATACGGCCCATAATTTGCTCAATTGATAACTTCATATCACTCCTGTTTATAACGATGTCTAAGCTCTAATCCTCTCTTACATAACAATGCTCCCTCGTCTATACCCTCCCTGTTCATTACGATCCCTCACTTTTTGTTATTTTTTTAACCCCTGCCTGGTCATTTCTGACATACTAAGGAGTTATCTACAGATTACCACCCTATTCTAACAAATGTTGGGTGGGTCAAGTTTTCATTCTCTGGGACCGCTATAAAATAATAGTCAACCCCTTCTTCCCCTCAGTCCGGATTCGAAACAGCTTCTCAGCAAGACCTCGTTGCTAAGACGAAGCCTTAAAGCCGTCAGCTATAGACATCCTAAAATTTCTTAAAACTCCCGTTTATTACGATTTCTCACTTTGAAAACAACGAGGCAAGCCTTATAATAATAAAAAAAATAATTCTTAAAAATTTGTTATTTGTTAGGATTTATTTAGGAATTCAAAGTTTATTAGTTTTACGGAAATGTATTTTTTCACTTGGTTGGTTTGCTTTCATATTCTAGAAACAGTTCGAGGAAATCTTTTTCGACCAAATAAACTAATTTAATCAGGTAATCCAGTCGTTTTTTTTAAATTTTCTTCTGAACGTTACTTTGAACGCTTATTCATTTAAAACTAAAATTTAAAAAAAAAATATTTTAGAAGCTTTTTATATTTCCCCAGTTAACATTTTTCCTGCCAAACCGCAAAACAGAGTTTTACTATTTTTGATATTCAATCAAAGATATTTACCACAGCACGTCATTAGGTTTGAATATTTAATACATATAAACGTATTTTTAATAAAGAATAAAACGCTATCATAAAAAGCTATTATGCATCAGTAAGGGACGGAGCAAGGCCAACGATGTTACATTTGTTTTCATATTCTTAAAAGCTTCTCGGGGAGAAAAAAAGAAAAGAAAATCTAAAAAAATAAGAGACCTAAAACCAGAAAATAAATTTAGGTGATAACTAAAGAAACCCTGAGAAAAGAGACTAATGGCTGGGGAATTACTCAAAAACCATCCCCGGGTTCCGGAGCGTCCTCCTCCAAAGGGGAAATCGCCTCGAAAAATAAATGCGCCGCATTTTGTAAAATATCACTCGTTTGAACAAAATGGAATGGGAGCTGCCAGTGGCCATGTGTCTTCATTAAAATTATATTGTGTGCCGAAGGGGGTGGCATTATTTTTCTCTCGGCCAATTTAGGGGCGGCAACCTGAGCCCTACAGCCCTTCTGGATATCGAGCTTCCCTTATCGGATCGCTCCATCCCATCCTAATACTTTTATGTTTCTCCTTATTCTATAAGATAAGGTTTAATAATGAATTTATAGTAATATTATATTACTAAAATTTTAAAAAATGCTACCTACATAACAAACAATAATGTTAATTTAAAGATGGATATGAACAACTTAATTTCTCATTACGACCTTATAATAATTATTTTGAAGATAAAAAAAATGGTCAAAATGGTGTAGATATATATTTATACCTAAGAAATAAGCATATATATGCTATATGAGAACGAGGGATATATAAGTAGGAAACAAAACCATAAGCAACTAAAAAGGTACTTTTTTAACAGCTACTAATTTTTAACCCTATATGCTTGGAGATCTTGTAGAGGCAACACTTAAGAACTACTAAAAAACATTTGGATACAAATTCTGATTGAAATTCATTTCCCAATTGATGATATTGTATAAAGATAAATGGATCACCTAAAATCTCAAAATGCGTTCTGTGTGTTGCGACCCAAAAATCCACCTCCACATGGTCTTCAACTAAGTGGAGACCACATGCATATTAATATATGGAGTCCCTCCAGATCTTCAAATTATTTTACGGACAACTTTTAAATTTATGGATGACTGTCCACACAACCTCATATAATACAGTGCAAAATTAAATTCTGATCGAAGATAATACGACAATTTCAACGAGCTTGTATAGTGTAAAGATAATCTCTTCAGATTATGATGCCGTTTTTGATTTAAGGGGCTTTTTAAATATTGCTCCATCTCAAAGTCACTCCTTCTTGTTTTAAGCTAATATTTCGAAAGTGATATAGGGCCCTCGCTCTCCGGGGGTTTGGCGGGGCGGGTCCGGCGGGAAAGGATAGCCTTTTTTTAGTGTTACAGTCTCCTCTTGTGAGATTGTGACATCTCGTACATCGACCAACCTACTCGCTGTAATTGTCCGTTTGAAAAGTCAGATAAGTAAGGCTACCATGGAGGGCGGGAGTGGAGGGTTTGATGTCGTTTTTTTATTTCAGGGGCTTTTTAAATATTGCTCTATCTCAAAGTCTCTCCTTCCCGTGATTATTCTGGTTAAAATTACTTATTAACAATAAAATGATTTAATAATATTATAGTGGCAGCCAACATCCCCATTAGGACAAAAATTAAAAAAAAAAAATTTTAAACATCATTACAGGAGGGTATGAAAAAAAAAAATATAATGTATAAATATATATAAAAGCAGATATAATTAATGACTGAATTAAAAAAAAAAAAAAAAAAGGCAAACTTGTTGTGTACTGTCCATCTTCATTCTGGACATGGCGTAGCATTTCTAGAGTCTACGAATTTGCTTATTGTGACTATTAGAATGTGCAGGTTATAGATGATAGTAATTTTTTACCTCTGTTTGAATTAAAACATTTTAGATTCTTACAAAGTTTTGACGATAATTATTAGGTACTATGTACTGTCTATTAAAATAGGCAATCCTTCCCCGTCGGACCTGAGGCAGTTAAATCGAGCAATATTTAAAAAGCTCCTGAAATTGAAAAACGGCATGAAAACCTCCACTCCCACCCTCCGAGTTAGCCTTACTTATCTGACTTTTCAAACAGACAATTATAGCCGATGTTAGTATCTCACAAGAGATCATAAAACAAAAAAGACAATCCTTACCCGCGGGACCGGCCCCACTAAGACCCCCTACGACGACGGTCCTATATAACTTTTGAAATATTAGCTTAGAATAGGAAGAGGAAACTTTACGTAAAAAAGTCAAAAATATCTTTCAGTAAAAGACTAAAAAACTTGAAGATTTTTTTTAATTCAAAACTTTGTTTATCGATAAATATTACAATCTGCCACTACACTGTTATAGGTAATAGTGATAACTAATCACATTCATAATAAAATTCAAATAATAAATATAAAAAATAAATAAAATCTCTCTCAAAATATATATAAACCGAAGGGGAAAAAAAGGAACATTATCAAACTATGTACATAAAGAGAAAATAATAATTATAATAATAACAAAAAACAAATAAATAAATTATCTGAAGTATTAACATTTCATGACATTATAATTATTACATTTAAATGAATTATCCGAATAAATCAGTTGATTCTAGTTGATGCACCTGATCGCAAGAAGAAAATTCGAACACTTTTCATCACATCGTGCTTATTGAGCCACAGTAAAACAATATCGTATAAAGAGGATAAAAGTGGGTAGTAGTAAAAAAGAACTGCTACCATGTAGCCACTAGTTAAGAGTGATTGGTCCAGGTTTACTGCTAAGGTTTGTGTACTTGGTGCATTTAGTGTCTTCCTATGGTTTACGTAGGTTGCTCTCTAGCCTTTAGGTCGCAACCACAAGTCCTTAAAAATTTTATAGACTGAAAATACTGCCCATAAACCATTCTTTTCTAATGCCTTTTTAGTAAGTAGGATCTTAATATAGCTTTAAAGCTCTGTTGAGTGCCTGCAATCGAAAAGGTGAGTACACATGTATTTTTTGTTTCAAGATATGTAGACAGGCTTATAGAGAAATAACTATAACAGACATTTGTTAAATTTTTTCTACCGAATGTAATTGTATCATTCGTTAAGTCCATGTGACAGACATAACGCAAACTCTTTACGAAATGTCCAGCCAACTTTACTGGCGGAACATTCACTATATCTACAAACGATAAATAATTGAACCTGAAGCATAGGTAATGATGCACCCAATAGAAATAGTGATGAAGTTTTTTGGTCAGGCACTCAATAGACTTCTGGGCGGAGATGTCTCGTGGGAATTAATGAAAAGCTTTGTAGCAGTTGCTGAGACGAAAGCAGTTCACTGTGGAATTTCTCGTTGGAAATATAAAAAGGTGCTTCAACAATGTTTCTAATTACTGTTAATTGGAATGATTTGATTTTTTTTTAAATATACAACACTATACCGACTGCTCAACCGGACCTCTCATCTCTCGATATAAAACAGAATTCTAATTTATAAGACTATACCTACGGACTTGAACTTTGGGAAACACCTAAACCGTCGATCATCAAATGTATCCTATCCTTTCAATCCAAAATCCTTAAAACCATAGTTAATGGACCCTTTCACGTTTCCAACAGATCACGACACCATGACCTCCATATCCCTTTTGCCCTTGACCTCATACCAACCAAATTCCAAATAAACCTTTCTAACCATCCTAATCCTTTGATTCAATCCTTACCTAGTTCCACCCATTTCTACAATCCACCTAGAAGGTTGAAAGAGACTAGTTGTAAAATAAAAATGGACAATTGGAGTTCTGGCAATGGTCAGATTCTCCATTCAAGTTGAGTGTTTGCGGCTTTAGCGCACTTGCTCAGCCTCCACTGGCTCATTACCAGTGATGAGGCGAGATGGAATGCTCTGGAATCTTTTGAGCTCTACCCCTCACACGTGAAGGATAGAGTGGGCTCTCGGATCCTCAGGTCGATTGTGTAAATATTGTATACAGGAGTTTCAATGTGACTAGAGATTCTTTTATTCTATTTCATGTACATAGTTTGATTATGTTCATTTTCTATATCCTTCTTGTATGTATTATAAGAGAGATTTTATTTATTTGTATGCACTTTTTTTTCATTTATTTATTTATTTTTCATTCTTATTTCATTTTATTTTAGTATGAATGTGATCATTCATCACTAATACCTATTGCCCACAACGGTGTGGCATATTGTAATATCTATCAATAAATAAAGTTTTTAAAAATATATATAATATTTTCATTATCCCCCATAACTAGATACTGTAAGATCAAAACGGACTCATGAGTAATTTATAAATAGTTAGTTCGTTAGTCAGTAATAATTTTCAAATTATATCAAATAGTCTAGAAAGACGTCCGTTGATATAATTTATGATGACGTTGGTTGAGTTATTTTCTTAGTTGCTCACTATTCTCAAGGTTTAGATTTAAATAAATTTCTGTATCATTTATTCTGACAGTGAACGTCTTTTATTTATTTGTATGTACATCCTCTATCTCACTATTTACATCCTCTCTGGAGGATGTGCATAGTATGTGCTGTATTCTGTGCAATAGCAGTGTTTACAATAATTCTTTACAAGAAAAATATATCATCTAAATCATACAGTTAACCATCTATACGTTAAAAAAATATTTAATACCTAAACAATACACATATACATGTCTTCTTAGAATAAATATACATCCTAAAACAAATTAACATTTCCAAAGGATCCAATCAGTATGACCTAATTTTTATTCGGGATTTTTCAAGTTGAAGAGAAGCAGGACTTGCTATAGATTCTGTTTTGAGAGTGAGTTAAAGTAGAAACAAAGTGGAGGAGATAAAAAGAGACGACGATAAGAACTAGCCTGGGGCTTAGGAGGCCATCCACTTGTACATTCAATTCCATCGTCTTAGCCGGATCAATCCATTCAATTTCCGCAAACTTTCTTCGTTCCCGTTCCAGGATCTAAGGAAGAAAGGGGATACCCCGACGTTTCTTTTAGAGCTCTTCGTACAGTTTGATGTAAAACTCCAATCAATGCTGACGACGGTATTGTCCGCGAGCTGGAAGAGAATTCAAAGCAGAGCCAGGGCGATAAATCTCTCTCAATAATTATTTAGACTTTTAAAGAAATTTAAATCAACAAAAATATGGAAACAGTGCCAAGAAGAACGTAAAATTTTAAAGTAAAACCACTTAAATACAATCTATGTCACTGTTTTAGTTAGAGTAAAATGTAAATATTTATGGGTCACTTTATTGTCACAGATAAATTATATAACGTAGATCGGTATATAGAATACACCATATGTTTCAGCCGAAACATCAGAATTTTTAAAACATAAATTTATTTTATTCTTCTAATATATAAATGAAAAATCTATCTATATTCTAGGATACTCGGTCCCCAAAGAATATCGATTTGTTATAATATAATATCTACAACATTGGCTTGACTACATTAAATGATATAAAACATAATTAAAATAATATTATTTACTTGTTGTATATATGTGTATACAGTTGTAAATATCAATATATAAATTATTAAAAAAAAAAATAAATAAAAAATAATATACATAACATCCAACAAAACAATCAAAAAATACATATTTGTACGCACGTTTGTATATATTTCCTTATAATCCGCTCCTTCCTCTCTGATACCTCTTCCTTAAAGTAAATCATAACCTAGACTACTTATCTTTGGTTTCTCAGTCCGCCGGTGTTCCTCAAGGTAGTATCTTAGGTCCTATTCTTTATAAGGTTTATACAGCTGACATCCCAACCCACCCTAACACAGTCCTAACAACATAAGCTGATAACACATGTATACTGTCTGTAAACAAAGACCCAACTAATGCATCACAAACACTACAAACATACATAACATCTATCAAAGAATGGTGTCAAAACTGGAGAATCAAAATAAATCCAGACATATCCCATCAGAACACCTTTACTCTCCGTCGTGAAACTCTACCCTCCTGTCCTACAGTATCTTTCTTTTTAAATACTCCACTAACGCCAGTTGAACAGATTCGATACTCAGGACTCCATCTTGACAAGAGACTTACTTGGAATCCACACACAAGACTGAAACGTCAAGAAACTGCTCGTAGATTCCGATTGCTACAACACTTACTTGACAAACGCTCTAAACCCATTCACTACAAAAAATTAATATACACTACGATAATCAGACCAATTTGAACATATGGAATTGAGCTCTGAGGCTCTACCAAACCATCAAATTCCTCCCGCATCCAATCTTTGTAATGCAAAATCCTACGTAAAATCCATGACCTCCTTATTACGTTACAAATAAACTCATTTACAAAGACCTTAACATCCCATTCGTTGCAGATTTGGCCAAAAACAGATATGCGTCTTTTCATTCTAACTCCTTATTCATCCTAACCCATTAATTCTTAATCTTTCATCCTTAACAATCCCTGATAATCCTCCAAGGCGTCTGAAAAGAAGATGGCCACGGGACCTTCTAATTTAAATTAATGCTTGAAGTACCACCAATAAGTGGTTCCTTCCCACGATTTTCAAGTGTATATGAAACATACAACATATTTCCTTATTGTATTTATTATTTGTACAGTTGTAAATCACATTAAATAAATAAAACAAAAAAAAAAGTTTGTATATATATTTACTATTTACATGTTTACGAAACATTGATATACAAGAAAATAGATAGATAACTGATGTTAGGAGGAAGCTTTACGAATGAATTTACGTAAGGAATCCCAAAATGGGAACCTGAATGGTAAAGGATTTTTCAAAGTAAGCAGCTCTATGGGAAGGGATGTATAGATCAGTAGGCTGTGATTTTTCAATTAACAGGTGGATGGTTAAACGTTGAGTCAGAAAAAAAAATTAATTTTAGTAATTTAAAATGTATTTAACAATTGAGAATATATTAACATATGATTTTATAATTTCATTTTATCAAAATGGTGGGCTATAACTTTCATATTCCAAAAGCTTATAAATTAAGTGCTATTGAACTCACTATACGGAAAATAAATATTCATAGTATAACTGTAATTAGTAAATAGTATTTTAGTTTTCAAAATCTCATAATAATGGGATTAATAAATGGAAACAAAATATTTTCAACTGATTTTCATTAATTTTTCCTTCAAATTTGATTTCCATTAACCTATGCAGCGAATGTAGAGTAAACGGACTATGTCAATATCATCTTCGTTGTCTCTTTGATTATATTTACCTTTGAAGATTTCCATATTTATTTTCTGAGTTTTTTTATCCCATATTTTTTCCTTTTCCTAAGCTATCTGCTTATTAAAAAAATAATTATGAACACATACAATCAATACTTTCAGCATTTCCAAAAAAAAGTAAATATTATAAAATAGAAGTTTTAGTGTTAATAAAATTTATAATTATTAGTAATTATAAATAAGCTTGAAATTGGTTGCGAGAGCCAAAAAGTAGCTTCTATTATTTTTACAGTAAATATTGAAGCCGATTTCAGAGACATTGGATTTATTCATAGTTAAAAGGAATTTACGAAAGATAAATGAATGATGTGGATAAAGTAAATACGGAAATCGTTATTGGCAGATGTAATCAAATAAATGAAGAGACAATGAAGATGGAATCAAAAGTAAGTAAAAAATATGAAGAGAAAAAGTCAATAAATTAGCATTCTCTAAATCTTAATAATACATTTATAATTTAATTTAAATAAAAAAAAAATATAAACAATTTCATATTTATGATGAACAAATTATATTTTCACTACTGATTGACAGTTTACGATACTGAATATATACATACATATCATGCATATATGTCTATACATACATATATACATAGCATCATATATGAGAGCATACCGAAGTATGAAGTCATAAGATAGTTTTTTTTGTAAATTTATTAATTGATGGATATTACAATCTGCTACACCGTTGTGGGCAATAGATAATAGTTATTAATGATCACAATCGTACTAAAATACAATAAAATAAGAATGAAAAATAAATAAAATCTCTCTTAAAATATATATAAACAGGAGCAAGGATAAAGAAAATGAACATAATCAAACTATATGCATGAAAAAATAAATAAAATAATAGAATAATAAAAATAAAATAATGTCTGTCACATTTACACTATTATAAACAATATTTACACAATCGACTTGAGGATCCCTGAGCCCAATCTGGTAATGAGCCAGTGGAGGCTGAGCAAGTGCGCTAAAGCCGCAAACAATCAACTTGAGTGGAGAATCTGACCATTGCCAGAACTCCAATTGTACATTTTTATTTTAATAAGTCTCTTGGCCCCTGCCGTTTAACCTTCGAGCTGGATCGTAGGGATGAGTAGAGCTAGATAAAGATTTAACCAAAGGATTAGGATGGTTAGAAAGGTTAATATGGAATTTTGAGAATTAGGTTGGTATGAGGTCAAGGACAAAAGGGATATAAGGTCATGGTGTTGTGATCAGTTGGAAACGTAAAAGGGTGCATTAACTATGGTTCTAAGGATTTTGGATTGAAAGGATTGGATACATTTGCTGTTCGGTGGTTTTGCTGTTCCCCAAAATTCCCCATGTATATATAAATAAATCTCTCGTCATGTGAATTTACTGGGACAGTTGTTCTAAAAATTTTCCAAAATACTGATGATTAAGATCATATCCAGTGAATTTTTATCTATGAATTAGGATTGGTTTATGCAAAATAATCACTTATGCGAATACTATTTTTCTACATCACTTAAAACATAGAAAAATACATCTGAACATGTATGAATTTGAATATTTCTATAAAATTAAGCATTTGTGAAACTGACTATCGATCATTTTAACTAAAATATCTGAGTGTTTGTTTATCTGAAAAAATAATAATTTTCCAGTGATGTTCTGACACAGTAGGAATAGTTGTGGAATCAAAGTTAGGAGTGGGAATCGGTTTGGTGGATAGACATTCCACCGACGGAAGAAACATTAATTGGTTTGGCGTGTAGTAGGCCTCCGCTTCAAGAAATTCTATCCTAATTGGCTAAGTCCGAACTTTTAGAATTAACGTTCTGTTCTCAACTTTATCAAAGTTTGGAGTTTTTCTTAACAGCTGGGTAATTTTATTGCCAACTAATCTTGGCTTAATTTATTTATCGGTACAAAAAAAATAATAAATAAAATAAAAACCTGAAGTAAACTTCGAATAATTAGAGATAATGAATAGGGTCAAATGAAACGCTTAACTCTTAACAGAAAATTAAATTTAAATCAATAATAAATTAAATTAATTCATTAATAAATTAATTAAAACCTACATTTCATGAAAATGTACTGAAATATCACTAATTAGTGAATCTATTTTGAGAAATCTATATCTCAATAACCATTCGACGTACAAATGTCTATTAGCACTCAAATTAAAGCGAAATAATTGTACTATGAAGTAGTTTAGGACCTTTACCTTTGTGGGAATAGTAGTTTTCATGATATTTGCTAAAATAAATTGATTTGTAGTTGTTCAGACAATAAGTTTGATTTATGAAAAACTTCATTTTAGAAATCATTGGACGTACAGATGTCTGACAGCGCTCAAATTAAAGCTACTTAAATTTACTACAAAATAGTTAATAATGTCTATATTTGTAGGAGTAGTAGTTTTTATGATATTTGACAAAATAAACTCACAAAATGTTAATTTCTAGTTGTTCGTATAAAATGTTGGATTTTTGAAAAATATATCTCTAGATCCATAAGACGCACATATGTCTGGAAGCACTCAAAATAAAGGGAATTTAACTTTCTATACAGTAGTTCATGACACTAATCTATGTAGGGGTGTAGTTTTTGTGATATTCAAGTATGAATATAAATTTGACAAATGAAAATTTATCTGAAAAACGATAAATCAATTTATTTTTGCAAATTTTAGGAAAACTACTACACCTATGAAAATAAACTTCATAAAATACTTTAAAGCCCATTAAACTAGCATTAATTTGAGTGCTAATGGGCATCTGTACAGCAAATGGTTCTGGAGATATAAATTTTTCAAAATAAATTCACTAACTTACTGATCTCTCAGTACGTTAGGTACAACATTTTTATGGAATGGTTCCTTTTAAAATGCCATATCTCGAAAACTATTGGACGTAAATAGCTCTATTAGGGCTTACATTTTAGCAAATTTACTCTATTTTAAATGATGTTCTCTTACATTTTCTATTGTTATTGGAAGTTTTAAAGATTAAGAGAGCTCCGAATAAACAATTAATTATTTTTAACGTTTTGAAACAACCGCCATTTTATATTACCCGTACCTATACTTGGCAGACTCATCAATTTTGACTAGTAATTATACCTAGTTTTTATTGAAGTAAAAAAAAAAAAATGGGGCGAAATAACTGCCTTTTTTCTCCTCTTAGGCTCTTAGTCTAATATACTATTAGTACATTTGTTTCTCATAAGAAAAAAAAATGTTAAGAATTAATTAAGCCATATTATTATATTTATTATGAAATGAAAAGGAAAATATAATCTACTTTATTATGCTGAAATTTTTAATTTCCTAATTTAATTAGGGTTTTAGTAAAAGCTTCCTATTGAACTAAAAACAAGACAAATAAAAAAAAACGAAAGAAAAAAATCTCTTTTAATATCAAGACTGACAGAAATATATAGACACAAAAATTATGAGGATTTACCATTTAATTATACATTTTTTAAAATCTTAAAGTTTTATTTAGGAAAATTGTCGATGTGAAATAGTTGTATATAATTAGTTTGTAGCAGAAAGAATAAGAAAAATAATAAAAAAAAATAAAGGGTAAACTACTGCAAATAAATTATTTATTATTTTTTAAGGTACAATGTTGTTCATTTGGGTTGTGGCATATAATTGTTTTCCCCTTTTCTTCTATGTTGAGTTTTACACAGTTTAATGTATTCAATTCAACTAATAAATTTCTCGTTTTTTTGCCAGAATTGTTAAAAAATTCAATACTTCAAACTCATGAAGGAATTTTAGTTGAATTTTAAACATAATAAAGGTTCATAGTAAATTTAATTCATTGTACTTAAATTTATGGAGCCTAAAAGTGATACGAGATTAGAATATTTTTTTAAGGAAAAATGTTTGAACCTTACTTTGACAAATGAAGAGCTCTATAAATAATATTCTCAATGCATTTTGTCCATTTTTTAACAAAATTTATTTTGTTATATTAAAGATATATTTTTCTTTTGGGAGGGGGGCAGGGAGCTGGAAGTATAATTTGAAAGTTTCTGGATTAAATTGCTTCTTTTCAATAATTTATTCAGCTATTAAGTTTGTTTTTTGCTGCAAAATGAACATATCCCATTATATATGGATTTTCGTTTGGATTAAAATGAATTTAATCCATTAGAAATGCATTTTCGTTTGAATCAAAATGAATTTTGTTTGGAATGGACATGATGTTGTTCGATTTGGAGCTCCTCAAATATACTTTTAACTTCTAAACAATCAAAGGAAATGCATAAGATATTTACTTGTTATAAATCATATCCATTCATTAAATATCCATCATTCATACACTCATAGTGAATGTATTCGTCCTTATAGAAGAAACAATACGGTAAAACACATACATCAAACTAAAAATCATTCAATAAGTTACATTAATAAGTCAATAAGTTTAGGAGTCAATAAATCTAATGGAAGTGCGATTTCTACAAATATCCGTGACCATCTAAAACAACACCGATGAGAAGCGGTTATATATATTTATAAAAAAAATGCTAACGGTTGACCAAAGGATAGGATATATCAAGTATCCTTTGGCAAAGATCATTTTTTTTTGCGGAGTGAGGAGAAAGGCCGGCTCCAGTGGGTATGGAGGGCTGAGGAAAAAGGAAAAAATACAAGGGTTATGTGTCCAATATATACAGTATGTTTTCCTCAATATCAGAAGAAAACTGAGATGAAAAATCAGCTAAGTCACTTCAAAACTTTTTTTTTTAATTGAAAATACTTTTTAACATGATTAAAAAATTATTTATAAACATTGTCAATAGAAAATATTTATTAAAATAAATTGTTCTTGACTGCCATAAAATATTTTTCGATTAAAATAGTGCTTCCTAATATTACCTTGAACTCCGTTGATTCATTGCTTTGCTAAGTGTTATATAGAATTTATTCATTGTGACAAGTTTAATGAGTTAACCAGGATTTTACAGTAAACATTTTAAAATTACTTAACTGTTAATTGCGTGACTTAGATGATAAACTATTGACGTTGCGTAAGTAGGCCGAATTCAACAAATTTAGTATTTTATATTTATTCAATCTTACTGTTTTAACGCCATAATATATAATTACCTTGTGAATAATTGTAAATAGTATTTGAGTTTTAGTAGTGTTTAATTTATTTTTATTTATATTATTTTAATTGGATTTAGTTATTTGAAAAGAAAAAAAATATGTAACTATATTTGTGTGTTATAATGAGTAATAGAGACAGTTGCTAAGGATTGATAATCGTCGCTAGGACGTTTCCTAGCAACGGACCGATCATCTTCGTTTTTAGTGCAGTTCCGACTAATTAGTGGCCGTGGTAGCGTCTAAGCAGCCCTGCCTGCCTTCATAATTTAATAGTT
This sequence comes from Halyomorpha halys, assembly GCF_000696795.3. Lineage (NCBI taxonomy): Eukaryota > Metazoa > Arthropoda > Insecta > Hemiptera > Pentatomidae > Halyomorpha > Halyomorpha halys. The sequence goes on from NW_027110851.1 coordinate 106,838, forward strand.
TGGACATTTTAAGTGAGTTAACTGTTATTACAGTTCGGAACCAGACCACTTCTGTGTTTCGACTTTTGTATGAGTTTTGGCTAATTAGTGGCCCTGAGAGCGTCTAAGCAGCCATGTCTGCGTTTGTGATTTAATAGTTTTGGTACATTTTGGGTGCGTTAACAGATATTACAGTCCGAAACCAGACATCTGTGTTTCGGCTTGAATATTAATTGTTGTTTGGTCGGCTCGTCTGGTACATTGGAATAATTGGACCCTGTCTGTACTTAGTGGGTGTCAGTTTGGCCATCTTGGCTTTTGGGTGTTTGGACTGTCGATGAGCCACTACACCAACTTTGGACCATTGCAGCGGTGTATTTAGCTACAAGTACTGCGACCAACACATCTCGGCAGCCAAGGACCTATCGGAGTGGAACAGTTTGCGTCGAATAGTTCTTGTTTTATATATATTTATTTGTTTTTGTTTTTTTGTAAATAAGTTTCTTTTCGTTTTCATAATTTATCTAACTATTTTTTTTTTATCTGAGTGGCCTTTTTTATTTTTACTTGTATTCATTAATCGTCAGTCATCTTTAGTTTATTTTAATTTTAGTTTTTAAAATGTTTAAATTGACCAAATAAATGTTTAATCCGAACCAGCTAGTTGCTTGTTCCTTTTAAAGCCTTCCAACAAAATGACAGTCGATTTGAGGTGGATTTAACATATGTAATTGTTGTTAAACTATATTAAGTAATATTCTATGTAAAATTAATGTTATAAATGTTATGACAACGTTAAAATACATTTTTTGGCAATGCGAGCATGTTACTGAAGATTACTAAAACACTGAGTATTAGAAAACAATTATTACTAGCATTCTAGTTGTCTTGCTCAAATAAACAAAAAATTATGCATAATGAAAATTCTAGTTTGAGACAGATTTTATTTTTTAGTTATAACAAAAATATTCTTATTAAATTAATTAAACTAATAAAAATTTTTAAATTAATTATTGTAATAAGTGTAACGGTGAAAATAACAGGTAATTGGCAAGTGATAAAAATTGAAAAAGGCATAATGACCTGCAATAATATGATGACCAATGTTTGACTGTGATAGTGTGAATAAGGTTCTTGAAAATGGCAGAAGTTTTATTTTTTTTTGTTTTTATTTATTTTTATTTTATTTTTTATTTATTTATTTATTTTTTTAATTTATTATTTTTTTTTTTACTTTTATCATGCCATAGGCGTTGATGACCAGAGGGTTTCACGCCTTTAAGCAACAATCAACAACAACAACAAATGACAGGAATGGCTAAAATGTAGGAGGGTCAAGATAATAAAAAAGTGTTGGGACTATATTGATTTTTTTTGTTATAACTAATAAAAAATATTACACCAGTTGAATGACCTTCCCACTAGCGTGACAGTAAACTAGCAAGGTGTAAACAGACCCTAATTAGAGCTATGCTGTCTGGAACAAGCTTTACATTCAGCCCTGAAGAATGACTTGATCTAAGCTAATCTTGAAGGGTGTTAGAAGCCAAAATACTGCCGTATGATGATATACTACATTTTAACTTTCATTGCACAAATTCCCATGGCTTCTATCTCCGCAGATAAAACCTTTTATTTTACCATTTTGTGTCAAACAGTACATCCGAAGACTATGACGATTGATTTTTTTTTTCGACAACTTTTTTGGTGTAAATTATAAAACGGGTGACGCAGGTAACCAGTATAAGTCTTTAAACAAAGGTTAAGGAAATTAAACTATATATGAATTGGAAACATCAGAATTAAATAAGCCTTTTAAAAGAGATTTATCCATCAGTAATGAATTAATGCACAAATACTGTTATAACGACCTGGTATTGAAGGATGAACGAGGGCAGGATGATATAGGTCATCAGGACCGTCAAATGTACTTCAAAACAGGAGGACACTTCAGATTAAAGAACTAATTTACTGAGCAAATTTCGGCTATTAATAGAAAAAAAAAACACGTACTTATTAAAACTATTACATTACTTGATATTTCAAATGTAACAAACATTTTAAATGGAAAGATTAAATAACTATAAATCTTGATTTTTTAATTAGAAAATAATGAACTAATTTTAGTTCTAAAGTCAATTTTATAATGTACATCTCTTTACTTAGACATCAGTGATAAACTGCTCCTTTTCATTTTTCCTTCAAAGCACCCTAATTGAAATTAAACATTAATTATACCAGAAATAAAGGAATCAGAAATGGAGATTTTTCCTGAAACTAAGTTTAATTTAAAAACATTTCGTGAGATTAGAATTTTGTATTGTGAGTAGCATAATTTAATTTGTGAAATGAAATGGTGCTGGGGCACACCAATTTTATGAATTGAAGACTTAAAATTATTTACAAAATTTACATGTGACTATTGCGCGCAAGGGTCTGTAGAGTCAATCTGTAGTGTTGTCTGTTGCCACAGCACTTGTTTGTTACAAGGTCGGAAGTTGTGGTGTTTGTTATTTCAGCGATTCTAGAGATTTGATGTGTCGTCTCCCAATAAACTCCAAGACCGTTGGAATATCGAGTAGGTTGTGTATTCTCCTTCTTCCATACTGTAGTCCGAAAGATGCTTGGAATTTTGGAGTTCTGGAAATTCCATAGATGGCTCTGTGTGCCATGTATGAGGTGCATGAACAAGAGGACGCCGTAGAAGAGCGCTATTCGGAGGATAATCTTGTGAGGAGATAGTGTAGGCTGTAGGAAAATCGTCTTGTTTTTCTGATAAAGATGGGTATAAAACTTGATCGTCACCAGGAGTTTTTTGTTATAAATATAAAACTATATGTCATTGGATGGGAGATTATGGAATTTGTCATCTTTTCTGCCTGGTGAGCGATCACCAGGAAGTCCGTTTTCGCTGGTTTTACCCAGATGTTAAGGTGTACCAACCGTTGAACTATCTCTTTGTATAGAATATAACTGTATCTTGTATTTTTCGGCCTATCATAGTGCATGCGGGGGGTTTAAGCTGCTGCAGTAGATGACAACTTCATCTGCGTATGCGGCGACTATAGTTTTCTCCTGCTACGTCAGCAGTGTAAATCGAGAATAGTACCATCGACGAGAGTACCATCCCTTGTGGGATATAACACGTCAATGGAACGGTGTTGGAGTGCTTCTCTTGAACCTGTACGGAGCAATTTCTGTTCAGAAGGAAGGAGGCGAAAACTAAATAGAATTGTTCCGGATATTCGATATACAACTTTTTGCTCGTAAGGTATTATTTTTTTTTCTACGCCAAAGGAGGCATTTCTACCATTTTGTTACGAACATCCCAGTATAATTTAACCTTGCTCACGTAACTCCTGTCTGTAACTAACCCCGCCGTTGCCGCTCATGTAAATATGTGATCACCTGTCATCTCACTATCTCCACACAGAACGCAGTCTGAAGACTCAGCCACTCCTATTCTCTTCAGGTGGTGCCGCAAATAGTCATGTCCAGTGGCCAACCTGAAGCATGCCACTGCTACGGCTCTTGTTAAAGTCAATGGAGGGCGCTTCTTAGGATCTAGCAATGTCACCCAGTTCTTGCCCCCACATTCTCCTCTACTCCTTTCCTCCGCTCTTTCAGTGATAGCGCTTCGGGCCATTTCTTTCGCCATGTCCGTGGTGTTAGGAAGAAGCGGCTGTGGTTGCTTAATCGTAAAAGTAATTCAGGATGATATTCCCATAAAACTTAACGAGGTGTGGAAACAGACTAATTGTCCTGTAGTGATCAGCCTCGTTCCCAGACTTACTTAGCTTGAGGAATGGAAACCATACGGCGGTTTTATATGTTGCGGAGAAGTATCTCAGGAGAAGTACCTTAAGCACGAGTTGAAAAAGTAAACTGCTTAAACAGTCTTTAAGCCATTAATCCTCGAATTTCATTAAAGGCGTTACTAACTGTCTATTAAAAACGTACAAGGTGCGAGCTACCTACGGCCGAAGGTTATTAGCTGGCCGGGAGATCTGATGTGGCTCGAATGAAATATTCCCCAAATAAGTCTTGAATTACAGACACCCTCCTTTCCCTCCCTTTCTCCCCAACGTAGAATTGGCGGAGAAGGGGCCCCTCATATTTTATATTTTATTACGTTTGGACTGGGTTCGTGATAAATGCCGGCGGCCCGGCGGAGGCGTCAACAATACCATCTTGGGCCCTCAGCCGGAATTATAATGGCACTCGTATATTACGTCTGATTATGTAAATTTAAGGCTTCGGTCCACATATTTTTCAATGGGGAATTCGATTTTTCTGATATTATTTTCTTAGAGAAATATAGCCCGAACCAGATTAAAAACATCGTAAATAATAGTCTGGAAAAACAATATGAGAATATAAAATTCTCGCACAGCATGTTATTTAAAAACACTTATGAATAAATATCATCAGACTTCAAAGCTTTCTTCTTGATATGTGATCAAAACTTTCTAGGACCTTGTTTTGTAGCGACGAAAAATTTTGAAAAGGTAAAACCAATATTTAATATCTCCTCAAACCCCCCCTCCCCTCTCTCTACACCTCTGAGGCTAAAATGGAAATGTAAAGTTGTTAGTATGATAAGGAACGAATCATAAAAAAAAAATACTCTGGTCTAAATCAAACAAAGTTTTAGGGATAAAAAACAATTAGATGGGAACATTACGCTACATCTGATATTAAGTTTAGGGTTCTGAAAGAGCCTCCTTGCACAACCGATGGTCTAGTAACAGTACTTCTTAACAAAGTACTGAACCCCTGAACCTTCATAGGTTGTAGCCGTACAGATTTAAATTTTTTAATTATAAAATAAGAAACAAAAAAGCAATTTTGTAAAATTTTATTTTATGAGCTTAATTGATGGGATGATGAAATATCCCAATTATTCCAATATCTAATATTATTACTTTTTTTTATACAAACAATAGAGCATTATCGGTATTTTGGAATCCCTACAGTATCTGATCAGTTCTTCTATTAAAATTATTATTAGATATTTCTAATGCAAATTCTTTTCTGAGGAACGAAACCAGATGAACTTCACAATTTATTTGAACCTCGGCCGAAACCATTTTCAGGTGCGACAAGGCCTCAGTTGGCCGATTAGTTTATAAATATGTGAATCGATTAGCTGAACCTAACATATTTCACATTAAAATCTCAAACTATCAACCCGAAATAATCCTCCTTCTAATAAAATAACTAAAACTAATAGTTCTATTTACCAGTGATGATTCTGAATAGTTGCAGATAAATATTCATTTAATAAACAAGATTCGTGGAATAGAGATGTATGAAGAGGATATAACTCCATCAAAATAATGTATTTCCTACTTGTGCTATAGTATTTATTATATATTGCCATGAACCCAAATTACAAATATCATTTATAATTTCATAAATGATTCCTTAAAAAAATAAAACCATATTGCATAAGACACTATACAACAGACATATTAGTCATTCCATAAAAATATACATAATATTTATTTTTTTATCAAGGCGGTTTTCTTTTTTGAAGTTTTTAATTTTGTATTTGTAAGCTAAGCCTCTGGGTGAGTATGACAGTTGAACCATAAAACCACCAATTAGTGTTTCAGCCTAAATTGGATGAGTCCGGAGTTAATCAAACCATGTAAATGCACTAACTAAATCAGATCTTAACGATGGTTGCCAAATTGGCTAATTTTTTCAACGGTCTAGTAAAAGGGAGTACCTTGGTTTATTATCTATATATAGTCCAAGTAATATGAATCGAAGACTTATCGAATTAATAGACATTTTTGTTTTATTTAGTGATGTATTCATGACTTCTTTACATCATATCTGAAATTGAGAGAAATGAGGAAGGAAATAGTCGATTTAGGCGAATGAATAAATAGTCAGGACCGAAATATGAAATTGACTAATTGCTGGAATCTCTCATCTCAGTATCCGTTCTAGCTTCCAAGTTAAGTATCATCTTAACGAGTGTAATCTGAATACTCTTCATCCTCTCTCCCCACACTGTAAGCTGGATATTCCACATCCAGAGCTTAAGTAGTTGAAGTGAAACTAAATCCACTTACCTAGATCTCTGTAATTGGATCTCAAACAGGCTATATGCGCACCTTTGAAGAATATAACACTAAAACAAGGAATCGGATTGTTACTTCGGCTCTTTTATGCAGTCGTTCTTTTCTCTAAAAATATTTATTTGTACCGAGTAATAGTCCAATGTACGCTACAAAGAGCGGGAATTATTAAAGCGAATATTTTCTTCTTGGCACACAACGAATTCCTGTTAGACAGTTTGTCTCATCTTGAAAAAAAATATTACATATCAAGTAGTCCAGTATTTGAAAGTATTAACTAATATCGAACAGTACGATAAGTTTCGCAGGAACAATACGATAGTATGGGTGATACTCGAAAACATACTTGAGGGTTAATGTCAGTTAAAAAAAAAAATTGTTATTTAGCGTTTATCATGGAGCTTCTTAACCTAGCTCCTTAGAGAAAAAAAACTTGCGTCTTGTAATTAATCCTGTATTAATGCTAAAAACAAGGAATTTTGAATATTTATTTTTGTTCTCGTCATGGTATTTTTTCGACCAACATAGGTAAAAAATAAAATAAAAACAAATCATCTCGAACACATACTTACTATTTACATTCTGCCCAGCGAACCCCGAACCAAGCTCAGCGGGACAGCGAAGTCCCAGCGCTTCTCTTCCAGCCACGTTACTGGGATTTAGAGCTAGTAGAAATGGAGAAATAGAACCTAATTTTTTTATTAGGGATAGCTGATGAGATCATAGTTCCAGTTAAGTATACACACAAATCTGTGATTCAACTCCATTCAACAGCTGAGGTAGAACAGTCTAGAGATACCCTGAGAATCAAGGTCATCGACTTTTTTGTTTGATGTCCCCTCCCTCCAAAAAATTCAGTGGTGTCAAATTGGAGATCCTTTCTCAATTCTCAAGATTATCACTTTAAACAACATTTAAGTGTAATAATAATTAATAATTAATGGTTAGACTGTTTGGGGTTTGTTAATGAACATAAAAGTGGTTATTGAAAGTTTTAAATTTAGGAAATAATTTAATAGAAGAAATTATTGGGACAAAGGCAATTAGCCGGCAGTAATGAATTTTAAGGGAAAAAAAAGGAATGAAGAAAGAATAAGGAATCCTTGAGAATGACCTGAGAGGTCGAAACGTCGGATGTTAAAAAATAATAAAGTTGAGAGAAAAGAGATCAAAATTGTTTTAGAAAGTTAATAATTAATGTTCACATTTAATTAATGGAGTAGCTCAAATACATATTTTAATTATATTCATAATTTAGTTGTCTATTAATGGTTTTGGGCACTCTTTACGGCCGAGAGGTGAACTACCATAAGAAGGTTATGAGAAATGTTTGTTTGTTGTTTTGAAATGATTACCTTTTATATATAATTATAAATTTGTAAAGATCCTTTCAGTAACTTGTGATATTTCACTGTTAGATGCATTAAAACTGTGGAAAGGGACTTATATTCTACTCTGTTGTTTTGGGTAAGTAGGACAGTGTGTAAACATTGATGTTACTTAGTACTTCTGTTGTAGCAATGTAACCTTTAATTTATAATAAATTATTGTTTAAGCAATCGTATGTCTACTTTTTTTCAGAATTACACATATTAATTTATTTATTGTACTTAAAAAATTGATTGCGAACGAAAATCTTCAGACGCAAATATCACTTGAACAAAGCATTATCGGACATACCTTCATTGGAATTTTTTTCTTCTTTTGAGATGCTTAATTTCACTTAGAACATATAGACCTAAAATATCCTATATTTATACATACGTATACATGTATGTTTTAGTTGATTCAACCAACCTTATGATTGCTTGCCCGAACCAGCATTTGATTTCATCTATCCATCTGGTTCTAGGCCTCTGTCTTGGTCTCATGCCAAATATGCTGGCATTCATTGTTGTGTATAGGCATCCTCATGGATTGCTTCGAGCCAAATGTCCTGCACTCCTTAACCTTTTTGCATTCATATCATAAGATATTGACCGACCAATATCAGAAAATAGCCCTATATTAGTCCAGCTAGTGAGCGGAGAAATTTGCTTTCTAATCTCTCATTCTGAATTCCGTGATCACAATATGGACCTAATCTTCTCAGCTGATTATGAGACCTTGTTTCATGTGAAGGTGTTACAAACATGATTTTCTGAGATTTCGGATAAAAGAAAGCTCGGTCGTTTCTTCAGTTAAATTATTTTGAATATATTTTAAAATATCATATCCAAGCAGGATATATAATTTAACTATCTTTTGTTATTATTTCAAATTATGTATTTAAATATTTATTCCATCTGGACATACGGAGTAGAGCTTTGGGCTCCACTAAACCTTCGAATTCCTCTCGTATCCAATCTTTACAATCCAAAATCCTTCGTAAAATCCTCAATGCTCCTTATTTTGTTACTAATAACACCATCCATAAAGACCTTAATGTTCCATATGTAGCCGATCTAGCCCGAACCAGATATCACTCCTTCCATTATAAACTCCCTAACCACTCAAACCCCCTAGTTTCTCATCTTGCA
>NW_027110851.1:115477-130019 GCF_000696795.3 Halyomorpha halys
CTTATTTTGTTACTAATAAAACCATCCATAAAGACCTAAATGTTCCTTATGTAACCGATCTAGCCCGAACCCGATATTATTCCTTCTATAATAAACTCCCTAACCAGCCAAACCCACTCGTTTCTAACCTTGCTTCCTCTTCAATTCCTGGCAATCCTCTGAGGGGCCTGAAAAGAAGATTGCCTTGTGACCTTATATTGTAAACTGTTTTTAGAGTTCTACTACTGGGTAGTTTCTCTACATCCTGTATTATTATGTCATTATGATCAAATTTACTGGTTGTATTTTTTTATACAGTTGTAAATATCAATAAATAAAAAAAAATAAATATATATATATTCATGGAGCTAGTATACTTCTTCTACCTTCTAATTTTATAATCCTATCAAATCAATGTGTGTTAAATCCTACTCTTATATTATTTGACCATGTTATAAGGAATGGCGAAGAAAGAGTAGTCAGTAGGTTGTATATGATTGAACCGGATGGTGTGTGTCCACGTAGTATGCCGAAGGGCCGATGGAAGAATGGAGCAACTGAGCTTGTATTTTTGTTTGATCTCCTAGTTAATTTTTGTTGATTTTATTTTTAAATTCTTCTCATATTTTCTTTATACCAGCACATTGTTCCTGAAAAACTTTACCTAAATAAATATTTTACTTAATTTCTAAATTTACAATATAAACTAGTTTCTTTTTGTCTTCAGATAATTATAAATACCTGCCGACATATTTTTATAATTTATCAACAAATACATAGATCAGCACACATACACAAATAATTTATAAACTAAATATATATAATTATATTAACGTGAAATTTTTAAATAAAAATTGGATGCTCTAAAAATATGATGTAAACATAATGAAAGAAGAGGGCAAATAAGTTCTGAACAGACCGGTTACGCCATCGGTGACAAGTTGAGGAACTTCTGGACATGTCCCTTGGTGCCTCTAGTTTGCAAAGTTATTTTTACTCCCCTTCCCAAGAGAATATGAGCATATATTTTTAAATAACAGATCAGACTTTCTTCACTTCTTTCTTCAACTTAATATTATCTGTATGTTCACCATTCTCTTTTAAAGATGCTAAAGCTTCAATTTTAGCAAAACAATCAGAACAAAATTTTCGAAATAAATTGGTAGATTGGTAGCTGACCGTACGTAGTTGATTCTGGAACAACGTTCTTCTCACTTTTCTGGGCTTCTTCAGGGCCAAAGTGATAACACTATACAAAAATTGTAAAATATGATAAATCTACAAGAATATCTATCGAAAAATGAATTAAAAAAATAATATGACAGAAATAACGCAGTAAACTAAAATATTATAAGTAAAAATAAACATAATACAATTTAATAACAAGTACGTTTTGATAAAATCACTAATGTGCCACTGGAAACTGATTATAGTACTCATTAATGAATTATGGGGGAAACGCTGGTTACTAATTACTAGTTATGTTGCTATGCTTGAATTTTTTACTATTCTTGACTTCAATCCGGATCATCAATCTTTCTACTATAAAGCACATGAATATCTTGTATGAAAATATAAAATTCCTTATTCGTAATTGGTAACGTAATAAAAGTTCCTCAGGGAATGACAATGGTTCTCTTAGATGACATCAAGACTTAAGTGCCCCTTTCGTGTCGCAGATGCTGACAACCATCAAGATAGGGTTTACTACATCACAATCCATTCGAATCGCCATGTAAGGGAGATATCCTTATCTTAAGGGTGTAGATCCCTAGTTAGCCAAGTGCAGTTCGACAATAATAATTCTATCTTCTGCAAATAGCATGCCCACGGAGTGGATGGAATATACCGAACGTTTCCATTGCATATATAACATAGAGGGAAAACTTTTATAGATTCAGTGTTACTAATATTAAGTAAGCATGTTAACGGGAGAGAAGGGGGGGGATGATTTTTTTCTACAAAGGGAAAATAATATATCCTAAACTCATATTTTTCAAATTTATGGGATGGTTCCTTTCTCGTGTATTTATAACTACAGAGCAACACTAAACAGCGGAACGGTCAATTCATGTTTCATTAATTCCATGGCGTAGCCTTTGACTATAGCTAGACTATACCACCTTAGCTGGACTAATATCCCCTATATTTTAATGAAGGGTACGAAAAAAAAAGGTTTTATAAGCTCAATTATTGAGTTGTCCAAATTCATTTATTATTATTCTTTCTCAGGTTTTATTGTTAATGTGTTTAGTACGAAGAAAATTAACTAAAGAATATTTGTAATGAGTTATTTATATGTTTTTATTTTATGACAAGGGAAATCTGCCTCCAAGTGGGAAACATTATTTAAATGAATAAAGTCAATAATTGAAGTTGTATTCTTGATATTGGCCTAAGGACCGAAACGTAGGAGAATTAAAATAAACTGTTGAGAGTAAAGTGAACTTGTGTTATTATTGATACATTATACTTTTTTTTTAAAGAATCATTTAATGATTGACATTCTTGAGAAAGAAGTGCTGTGATCTTCTGGAGTCCTGCATTTTCCTTCATAAGTGGGAGGACAAGCTCTGTTCAGAGTTTTCTAGGCTAAATGTAAATATTGTAAATAGGAATAATTGTGTTTATTAGGAATAAGATGTTATTTTACTTTAAGTTTCCTTTTTTTTTTTTTTTTGTTTATATATATTTTTATTTGTTTTTCCTTTTATTTCTTATCTGGTGATCATAAATTATATATTTGTAAATATGGTGTGAATGTTGTCTCTGATCTCTATTATTTTATATTACATTGTCTGTAATTATATGGTGTAATGTAATACTACACAATAAAATAAAAAAAATATTGAAAGTTTTATAACTTTTCAATAATATCCTGACAGTAATTATTGTAACAATTGTTTATTTCTTTCACTCATTAATTAATTTACAGAGTTTTAATGCATGCAAAATATAGATATCGTGTTCAACTGCTTACCGATTCCCATGCACAAGTTACCCATGAATAAATTATATTTTTAAAGTTCTTAGTTTTCAAAGATCCATTGTATACTATGAATACTATTACATTAGAACCATGCAGATCTATCCGGTCTTGAATAAAGGCTAGGAGGAAATGGTGTCCTATGGAAGAGGTGAGGATACCGCAGCCTGTGACACCTGGAATCCCTTGATATATACCTCCATCGGCTTTATCTCTCTCAACTCCCTTTGGTCAATACGTCTTACCTCTTTGTACTAGAGCGGCCTCTACCTCTAAGTATTAAGGTTGTCCTGCGATTCTGACCAATTGACCACTGTATCACACTTAATAGTGTGTAATAAAAAATATAATTAGCGCAAGTAAGTGTTTGGAAATAATAAAAATAACTCGATGATATAATGATATGATTCTAGGAAAAAAAATATCTACCAAAAAAAAAAGAGGTCTTCTGGAAAATCGATCAAGATAATACTTATAATATAGGGATAATGATATAATACGTAATATTGAATTACGAGGATGGCATTCACAATCAGTTTTTATTTATAATAAATCAAAATGTATTTCTGTTTAATTTATTTCAAAAAAGGTTCTATCAGAAAAAATGTATTAATTTTCTTTTCTATGTCTAAAACAATATGATAGAAATCAAATATCAGAATTATACTTTGAAATAAGTCAGTACAAGAAGTTGTTCAAATGCAGAAAAATACTTAGTGGACGGAATCTGACAAAATCATATCAAAATCGGATTAATAATTTGATCAATTATGCCCAAAAACAAATTTGACAACAGATAGACATGTAGAAAAATGCAAAATGAGAGTGAAATACTCGATTCTTAGTACATCAATTTTTTTATTTTGGTTTCTACCGTGAATAACTGGTAAAGAGAATTATAAAAATATATATATAACATATTGGTACTTAATCGTAATTAATCTTTTTCAATGATAAATCTGTATAATCTATCAATAAAAATCCATTCTCAAAATATGAAAATTCAATAATTAATTTTTAAAAATCCGTGACTTTTCCCTTAGCCCGTTTTTTTCAATTTCAGGCGCTTTGCAAATATTACTCGATTTAACTATGTTAAAGTTTCCTCTTCCCGTTCTAAGCTAATATTTCAAAAGTGATTTAGAACCGTTCTTACCCGGGGATCTTTGCGGATGGGTCCGGCGGGGAAGGATTGCCTTTTTTTGTGTCATGATCTCTTCTTGCGAGGTTGAGACATGTAGTACAATTTATGATTTTTTTAAAGAATTGGTACCAAAATCGGTGTTTATTCCTGGAAGAACCTCACAACACAACATTTTTACTCTAATATGGCGCCCAAATTAGAATTTCATAGGCCCAGGCATTTATGGAGATGGAGGAAAAATACGAAGTATCTCGAAAAGATTGTCAATAAAAATTATCTTAATTACTTATTATTTTTTGGATATATAGTTATTTGTAAAAAATAAAACAAGGTGGAATTAACTGACGCCCTTTTTACAATACTTCAGATAGGTTTAAACGATGAAATGCTTTTAGTATTACTTGCTGAAACCAATTGCGTAGTTCTCTTTATACGGAATATTGAATTACGAGGATGAAATTCACAATCAGATTTTATTTACAATAAATCAAATGTGTATTTCTGTTTAATATATTTAAATTAAGGTTCTCTGAGGAAAAATGTAATAATATTCTTTTCTATTTCGTAAAGCAATATAGTAAAAGCCATATATCAGAATTAAACTTTGAAAAAATCCGGTAGAAAGAGGAAGAGTTAGGAAGAAAATTCGGAGAGAAGCAGAGAGCTTCGTAGATGGGCATTCCTAAGCCGCTGTCTAGAGTCATGTCGTTGCCAAGGACACTGCCATTAATTCAATGACCCAGGCCAAAGTAATACCTACAGCCATGGCTCCCATGATCTCATGGAACGTGACCATGAATAGTGGCAAGGCACTTTCCAAAATAATAATAACAACTTGACGATCTTTAAAAAAGATCTATTGTATTCGACTACAATGCCTAACAGAAGGTATATAAAATAAGTGTGTAAATTCTTCAATATGATGATTTTGTTATCCAATATTTAGAATGATGGTAGGAGTGAAATTTGATTCGCATAATTATTTATATATCAATAAACATATTCAACGCAAAATACTTTAACCAGTGGCCTATATCCCTTAAAAAAAGTTCTGAACGTATTCATCGTTGTCAAAATTTTCTACTCCCAAGTCATTCTCAAACTGGATCCTAGAATGACTTAGTTGGAAATAGCTTTTAATGATTTTAAAGAATCATAATTAAAAATACATATGTTAAAAAATCATTAATTTTAAATAATTATTGATTAACTATTTCTATAGTTTTTTTCACAATAAGATTGGTGGAATATTTTGATTCACTACGTCTTAACAAGTTTATGTTAAAATACTATTGAATAAAAAAACCACTACCATAGGGGTTCCAAAGTTCTGTTCTACGAATTAGGATTCAGTTTAAAGACAGTTTGAAATAGAGACGAAATACACAATTTCAAACTACTTAGTTTCGTTAAAAAGAGGCTTTTCATTCGTAGAAGCGAGTATTGGTCTTATTGTATAAGGTCCGTGTAAAAAAAAAAAAACTTGATTACAAACAACTCTTACTAACCAATTTTAAATTAAAATTCATCAGTGTTAGTATCTAAACGCAAGTTCTTAAACTATTTACCATGACAATCCCTCCCTTTACTTTTTTAAAAATTTATAGTTCAAATAAAAAAAGATGAGAAAACTGGGATCACCAGAAAAACTGAGATGAACGATGTAAGGAAACTAAGTTTTTGTTTCCTTACATCTCTCATCCCAGTTACCTACAGTTAAAGAAGCAGTAACCTACAAGTTGGGAAACCCAACCACAACCCAAAGACTGAAGCCCAGCCTGCAGCAGGACATCCTGTTATAAATTATATATTTATCGGTTTTGTTATTGTCACTCTAAAATTTTATTTTATCTTAATTTTTTTTTCTCTTCATCTTTTTCTTAAATTCACTTTCTTTCTTTTTTTCTTCCATTAGAAGTCAATTATTTATTTGTTAAATCCATAAATGTTATTTTTTGTTATTAACTTTAATTTTCATTTTAATCTATTTATTTATCTTTTTTTTTGTTTTATTTATAAAATTGTATATAGTTAGGGGTGTCTTTCATATTATGAGACTCTACCCCCCATAATCAATTGTCAAAAAAAAAAAGCTAAGATTATGTTTCCTAGCATAGCTTTCCCAGTTATCAGGAGCAGTGAAAGGAGCAGGAAAGGAGCAGTGACCTACAACTTGGGAAACCCAACCACTACTCGATGACTGAAGCCCAGGCTGCTGCAAGACATCTAGTTATAAATTATATATTTATCAGTTCTGTTATTGTCACTCTAAAGTTTTATTTTATCTTAATTTATTATTTTTTTTCAAATTTACTTTCGATCACCAGTTTAGATTCCGAACATCCCACTCCACTATCCAGCAATGTCATCGTGTGGTGGACGTTGTCTCGTCTTCTTTGGAGCGCGGAATGTACTGCGCGGGAGTCTTTTTCGATATAGAGCAGGCTTTTGATCGAGTCTGGCACCCGGGACTGCTTTACATATTTTCTCATCATCCGTTCCTTTCTTACTAATAGATTATTCCAAGTAAACCACAATGGTTCCTATTCATCCCTCTATTTTCAATCCGCTGGTGTTCCTCAAGGTAGTATTCTCGGTCCCATCCTCTACACCATCTATACAGCTGACATACCAACAACTTCTAACACTATCCTTACCACGTATGCTGATGACACATGTGTGCTCACAGTTAGTAATAACCCTTTGATTGCATCCCAAACTCTCCAGTCCCATATCACAATCCTCGAAGAATGGTGTCGAAATTGGAGGATAAAGATAAATCCCAACAAATCACATTTACTCTTCGTCGTAAACCTGCCGACTGCCCTACAGTATACTTTAATAATGTGGCTCTTACCCCTGTAGAACAGATTCGTTATCTTGGACTACATCTTGACAAACGACTAACCTGGAATCCTCACACAAGACTGAAAAGACAGGAAACTGCACGCAGATTCCGACTACTACAGCACTTACTAGACAAACGGTCTAAACTTCCAACTCATTACAAAAGACTGATCTACATGACAATAATAAGGCCCATCTGGACATACGGAGTTGAGCTTCGGGGCTCCACTAAACCTTCGAATTCCTCTCGTATCCAATCTTTACAATCCAAAATCCTTCGTAAAATCCTCAATGCTCCTTATTTTGTTACTAATAAAACCATCCATAAAGACCTAAATGTTCCTTATGTAACCGATCTAGCCCGAACCCGATATTATTCCTTCCATAATAAACTCCCTAACCACCCAAACCCACTCGTTTCTAACCTTGTTTCCTCTTCCATTCCTGGCAATCCTCTGAGGCGCCTGAAAAGAAGATGGCCTCGTGAATTTATATTGTAAACTGTTTTTAGAGTTCTACTACTGGGTAGTTTCTCTACATCCTGTATCATATCATTATGTCATTATGATCAAATTTACTGGTTGTATTTTTTTATACAGTTGTAAATATCAATAAATATATAAAATAAAAAAAAAATTACTTTCATTTTTTTTTCTTCCATTAGAAGTCAATTACTTATTTGTTAAATCCATAAATGTTATTGTTTTTGTTATTTAATTTAATTTTTATTTTAATATATTTATTCATCTAAATTTTTTTATGAGACTATACCCCCCTCTCCCATAATCAATTATTATTTGAAAACTCGATAATCTCGTGTTAACTCAAATACGTTTAGTCAAATAATTTGACTTCTCCGCTTTTTCATCTCTGCAACAGATAAAGGAAGAAGATATGCAACTCTTGAAAGCAGAATATTTTCCTTCGTTCTTCTTGTTCAGATTATATAGAGCATTCTTTTACCCTCAGTATACGCATTATTTTTCAGAGGAATTCTTTCATAAGTCGGGTCCAGCATTGTCTAACGACAATCAAATTTCTGGTCATTTTTTATTACGTGATATATATAAACGAGAAGTTATAACACTTGGACATGGCTGAATACTTGCCACAGTATATATTTCCATGGGTTACTTGGCGGTGGTGCTAAGTAAATTTCCACTAATGTTATGAAAAATACTGTTTTTAATTTTCTCTTTTAGGGCAATCACATAGTTGAGTTTTTCCTGAAAGGGGGAACCTTTAATTGCATTTTTTAAAAAGTAAGAGTTAATTTATTTAAAATTTACTGCCAAGTAAGCCATTGATTTTATATTAAACACATCTCGTTTACAATATATATATAAACAAGATAGTTCGCGCCATAAAGAGGAAAATAAAAATTATCGTTAACTGTTTATCAATTGCTGACAATAAATAGTTAATACTAGTTTTAATTGTTTTCCCTTACCATGCCTTTCTATTTATATATTTCTTTGTAATAAACTTATACTACAATTAAATTAAAATTTTTCGAGACTCAAGATAAGCATAGTAAATACCATGTATGATTATTATAATGAATTGCTAGTTTATTGTATAATTTCAGTATAATAATAATAATATTCTTTATTTATCCTGTAACTGTTCCCTTTAGAATAATATTACAGGTGTAAGTATAAAACTTTAGAGCCTTAGAGTAAAATAGAAAATTTTGAAAATAAAAATGAAATTATAAACCATCATAAGTATAATTATAATCATAAATTTAATAAGATAAAAAATAAACAGAATGTATAAAACAAAAATAGAACAAATAAAATAAAACTATACATCATAAGTATATCCTCATCATATATCCAATTATACATCATAAGGTGACTAACTTCTAATAAAAAAAGAAAAAAAATGAAAAATAGTCAAAAGAACAAGTAAACTAAAAATAATAAACAAAAAGATACAATTACTGTTATTATACATATTTACAAAAAATCAAAATATTTTGATTTTTTGTAAATAAAACAGCAAATTTAAATTTGCTGTTTTATTTACAAAAAATCAAAATTAACAATACAGAAGATAAATAGATAAATAAATCAACATCAAAGGTAATGAAAAAAAAAATAAAATCATGAAATAATATAAATCCTACAAATAATATGTCTTAAAAATATAATACCTATTGAATAGAATAGGTAAAAAAAATTTCCTATGGTGATTAGAACTATTGAAAATTATTATAAATTTTAATTTGAGTTAAATTAAATTGTTTACAAATAAGAAGTAATTTTTCAAAGTGAAAATAAGACCTTCAACAACGATTGTTTTCTTATACTTGTGAAATGGATTCTTATACTCCAGTCGGTCATCATGGCTCAAAAATGTGGATTTTGTTAGAGATAAAAACTAACTAAAAATATAGTATCTAAAATTGGATAGAAAATATAAAAAAAAAAGTAATGATCACAATCATTAAATTCACAAAAACTAATGAATTATTAAAATTACGTTTTTTTTTTAAAATGAATAGGATAGAAACAGACTTTTTTTTTTTTTTAATGCATTGGTGAAGAAACATCAAAACAAAACTCATACTGATTCTGAAAACAATTTCTATGTAACCAATGACTGAGAAAATTCGCGGATGGCGAGATTATTCTTATTCGATTTTTGGAATCAATGTATCTTGAAAAATTAAAACTAAAAATTTGAGGGTTTAATTTTTTTGGTCGATTAAAAGACTTTGCATCAAGTAATAACACAAGCAATGAATGAACGAATTATTATTTTCTTCATGAAATATAGACAGAAATTGTTTATAGTCTGCAAGCTCTTTAAACTATTGATAATCTATTTATTAAACTTTTAAATTTGGTATTGGTATTGGGAAACTAGTCCGACCTGGTGGACCTTTTGGCAAATCATTGGCGACTTCTTCGAAGTTGCCACCACGTACTATTCAAGGTAGAAGGGTCAAGATTCATTTCTCGAAACTGACAAAAAATAAATATTAACTACCCAAGGTGGGAAACGAACCCACAACATAGTGGACCGAGCGCTCTGGGACCCACACCCTGCCGTGCACTGCTGTAGCGTCCCTTATAAGGTCTTAAGTCTTAATAGCGTTATCTGTTAAAAATTCGTGTTCAACAAAGCTTTCAAGTTTTAGTGTGACAAGTATTGTTGGGCCAAAATGACAGTTTCCAGCTGTAATAAATCAATGTTACTGAAAAACGGGTTAATATATTATAATGCATTTGTATTACTTCAGTCATGTGTTTATCAATTGGTCATTTATGATATTACAAATATCAAACAATTATTTTTAAAAATTGGTTCTAATCTAAAAAATCATAATTCCCATACCCACAATTTTAAAATCACTAGTATGCATAAATTATTTTGATTTCAATATTTTCCATCTTATGCTGTATTAATTAAGCTAATCAATATTTTTTGTATAAAAATTATTTAATGTCAGAATTCACTTGTTAAATAAAAGTTAATATTTTTTTAAAATACTAACACTCTTTGTGTGAAAAAGCACATCTTCCTCGTTGTCTTATCTTTGTAATATGGTGTACATAAGTTGATTAACATACTTACATAACACAACTTTATTAAAATACCTACATAACAATTGTTATAAGTGAGAGTACTCCATCTAATATTATACGATCTCATCCCTGCGCCAATCGGAAACGCAAGTGACCATAAAAAGGCAAGGATGAAACCAAGTTCTAATAAACGTTTTAAACGCTTTATTATAATAAACATTGATATGTTTAAAATTTGTGATGCTGAAACCATTACAAGGAAGATAAAGAAAAAACCAATCTTTAAATAGACAGAAACAATAAGCTATCCAAAAAAGTGTAAATGAAAAATATTTTTATGATTCGATATTTTCTCTTATATAACTTCATTTGTTGTAATTGGAAACATACATTATACCAAAAAATAAAAAATAAATGAAAATTAAATATATTTTTTAAATATACAATACTTCATATATTTAAACGGTTAGGTTATTGTATAATAAATTATTTCTTAAATATAACTTTATTCAATAACTTCAACAATATTTTATTTTCAAATATAACAATTGCTATAATCAACCAAAGATAATATTGAAAGAAAATTCGTAAAGAAAGCAATATCTCTTTTTCTTTAAGATAATTCAAATAATATCAGGTTAATCGATTAAACGAATGCTAAGTACCTTTTTGTAATTTTGTAAGTTTTAGGTTGGTTAGGACTGGTTTTGTATCAAAGAGACCCACGAAACTCGAAGAAAACTTATTCAAATATCATTAAAAAAATAAATTAGTATTTGTCAGGAGTTAAGCACTTATTTAATGAGTACTTTTTCTTTTTTAACAAGGATTATACAAGGAGGGGAGTCTTTCAAGGTCACGTTCAACCACCAGATTTTTCCCCAATCAAGGAAACTCACTTTACAGAGGATGGGTATGCCTCTAGTGGGCTTCCGGTTCCATATAGTACCTCATGACTACAGAACCAGAAAAAAATAATAATCTACCACAGCTAGATTCAAACCCGGGTCCAAGGCTTACTCAATGGTCTACGCTAATCCCTATTCAAATATCATTATTGATTTGAAATCAAGAATATATTTAGAGAGCTTATAGAGCTAAATAATGCATCTTGTGCAACATCTAATAAATCCCGAATTAGATGTAAGTGAAATGGTTATTTGTTAGATATATGTGCCAATCACATTTAGCAAATCAGACGTATGAAAATACAGAGAAGGAAGTAAAGTCTTTATGGCCTGCTGGTATAAAACCACTAGGTTATGGTAATATTAGAAAGACACATTACAAAAGACATTTAACAAATCTTTATACCCTTAGTTTATAGTTCGATAAAAATAAAATCGAAATTGCACTCTGTTTACGTGTTAATAACCACTGCATAAAATCTGTCCTTACGACACTATAAAACGTTTATATTTTTATTATTTATTGATAAAAGCAATATTTATTTAATGATTTTCCGACATTAATAAGTTGTATGAAGATAAAATTGGCACTAAGCTAACGGAATGAGAAAACTGCGGATGTTTGATAGAATATCTCCCTAAAGTTGAACGCTCTCCTAAAATTCATTTTTCCGGAGATCAAAGGAGCTTCATAAATTTAACATCCTTTAGTGAATATTCCTTTGAGTAATGTAATTAAAGCTCCAGCCACCGTACATTCTCTCGCCTTCAGTGGATAGTTTTGTCAATATGTATCTTCTATTAAAAGAATTTTAAAAAAAAATACTTTCTTATAATAATTAATTAATAAAATCAATTATAGCCTACTTAAGAAATTTTTTTTTCAGTTATCTTTTTTAAATATTTTCGTTTGTTTATAATTTAATTCAGCGATACCTCATAGCGAAAAACTCATTAATATTAACACGGTAGCTTGCTAAAATATTTTAATATAAGACCTAAGAAATAAATAAATATAAATTATATCCTGAATAGCAAAGTAGTAAATCTGGAGATTTCAACAAACATCATATTTGTAATTTACAGGAGGCCATTATTTTCAAGTTCAAACTTATTTTGATTTATAATTATTATTAAATGCAAAATAAATATAAATAATGATGAAAATAATTTTGAACTTGAAAAAATAGCGTGTAAATTACAAAAACATAATTACTTTGTGGAAATCTCTGAACTAATCCCACTTCTATTTCGAACGCGAACTTAGAATAAGAAGTTATCGTAAAAAGGGTGAATGTTTGTGTATTTTAACATTCACTTACCTACATACGGAATATTTAGAAAGCCGGAGACTATATCTAATATGTCTCATCCTCATTGATATAGACTTACGGGGCTTAAATGCAGATTTTTCAAAATATTTTCCCTAAAGTACGTTTAATTTTATTTATTTGAAATAATTAACCATCTCAGATTTTTATATGTAATAAATAATAGATAAATATAAACTACGAAAAGATTTGATGCAAATTAGGGAGGTAAGAGGAAAAAAAAGCTGTTGAAATATGTGTTAGGCAATCTGTCAATTAAAAAGCTCATTTGAAAAATTACTTCGATAAGGTATTACCACGGTAAATAATATAGAAATATCTGTCCTTCTGTCCTGAAATGTTTTTTTTACTACCCCCTTCCTGGTAATTTTTGACATACCGGGGAATGAGGGTTATCTAGAAGTAACCAACCTATTCTAACCATGGTAGGGGGTCAAGTTTTCATTTCTTGGGAACGCAACGTAAATGAAAACAAGTTGACTCCCCAGGCCGGATTCGTACCGGCACCACCGCAGTCGTGAAGCAGTCGTTTAACTCCCTCAGCAACACACGGCTTATGTGTTGTAAAACTATACAAGTAGAGTGGCAAGTGAAAGTAGTGTGATTCACCCACCGCACTAAATTTTATCATGCCTTTCGAAATAGTCAAGTAGGGAATTTTGAGTTAAAAACTAAAAAGTATTTTTCATAGAAAACCGTCCAATTGCAATCCCATTGGAAATACCAAAGTCAGGCTTGCTTTTAAACAACTGGAAAAATAAATAAAATCAAGATTACGCTTAAATAATAAAGTACAAACAACTCTTAAAACCTTCTCAAATTGAAATAAAAAACATTTTTTTTTAATATCGAGGTTAAAATGAGGTGGAAACAGACATAAATAGTGAAAAAGTTCAGCAAGGATTTGACATTAACATTAAAAAATTCTATTTTTTTTTTTAAATATAAATATTTCATATCGATGCTTTCCTTCTGCTAATTTGTTTTTAAATTTAATTTAAAATTTGACGTATTTCAAATATAGTTCTGTACACTGCGGTTACTTCCTTTATTAAAGTCGACACATAGACTTTTCTAAAACTATTAGACTTCTAACAAATCCACTCCAATCGATGTAATACTAAAAAACTACAATATACTCATATTTATATTTTTGAGAACCTATTGCAGTCCTGATTCTGTTTTATATCGTTAAACTAACTGTTATGTACTGTTCTAGTAAAAAATATCAAATACTAAACTTATAAACTGATAAAGCACACTATTCGATGCTTAAGTTTGATATAAACTTACTTCGTAACTCCGAATGAACTTCATATTAGTGTTTACTAATATCTTTGTACTTTAAACTTTATGTTAGTGTGAACTACTGCTTTATTCAAGAAAATATCTATAAAAAAAAGTATAAGTATAAAGTATCTATTTATTATGAATAAAAAATAGTAATTATAAATTACATATGATTACATAAATGTTGATTTTTAATACAATATACTTTGAAAACGTATATTTCTCAAGATCTATAAGTATATTTTTTTAATAAAAAAACAGCGCATTTCATTGAACAATGTTATAAACAAAAATAGATCTAATACTGTTTTCTTCGGACGGTATCGTCGTAAGCAAATGGGGCTCGCAGAAGACTTTTTGATTTTTAATATTATACTTGATGTAGAACAGGCTTTTGATCGAGTCTGGCACCCAGGACTGCTATACAAGATCCGTAAATTCCTACCCCCTACATACTTCCTCATTATCCGTTCTTATCTCTCCGACAGATTATTTCAAGTAAATTACAACGGCGCTTATTC
>NW_027110851.1:130194-131897 GCF_000696795.3 Halyomorpha halys
CTCTTCCCCTACAATATCCTTTAATAATACCGCACTTATTCCTGTCGAACAGATCCGTTACTTAGGACTACATCTCGACAAACGACTGATATGGGATCCTCATACAAGACTAAAAAGACAAGAAACTGCTCGTAGATTCCGACTATTGCAACATTTATTAGACAAACAGTCTAAATTGCCAATCCATTACAAAAGACTGATCTACATGACGATTAGAAGGCCTATCTGGACATACGGAGTTGAGCTTTGGGGCTCCACTAAACCATCAAATTCCTCCAGAATCCAATCCTTACAGTCCAAAATCCTTAATGCTCCTTACTTTGTCACAAATGTCATCCATCAGGACCTCAATATTCTATGTTGCCGATTTGGCCAGAACCAGATACCGTTCCTTCCATAATAAACTTCTCAACCACCCAAATCCACTTCTTTCTAACCTGGCTTCTCCTTCATTACCTAATAATCCTCCTAGGCGTCTGAAAAGAAGATGGCCTCGAGATCTTTTCCTCTAGAAATGTTATTGGAGTTCTATTAGTGGGTAGATTCTCCACATGTTTTTATCATGTCACTATGTCACCTACAGCAAATTTACTAGTTGTATATATGTGTTATACAGTTGTAAATATCAATAAATAAATTATTATTATAAAAAAAAAAAAGATATACTAACTTTCTTAGGGACCAATTTACATTTCTCTGTTCAACATTAGATAATACTACTTACTCCGAAAAAGGTCTAAAAAAAAGTTAGGAGACAAGAAATTAACTGTGCATATTGTATTGTATAAATTGTGTCAAGCCTATTTCTAATTAATTAAAATTAACAGGGATCATAGATAAATGAGGAGGTTTATTATATAATATTTCTCTGTAAAAAGGACTTTTTTTCTTACTTGCTATGTAAACTGGAAAACACAAACGCGGAGAAGGATCGACAAATGAAGTATTCAGCATTGCTAACAGATGCAGTTGATCACGTAGGGTTCCCTATTGTTTATAAATGAATTCTAATGCTGTCTCTAATGAGCCTCGGCTGGAATTCCACAATAACGAAGTCCCTCGCCCCGCGTTTACATAAATTTACATTTGTTTTTAAAGAGTTCTCATGTTTTTTCAACGTTTTCTTTACATGGAGGAATTTTTTTTCCATTTTATAATTTGATAATAATTTTTATCACCAGCTGTTTGACCGTGAGAAAATATCCAAATAAATGAGGCACTGCTATTCAATAATTTAGTAAACTATTTAGCAGTTCATTTAAAATGTTAATAACATTCAGTTTTCTCGATCTTGAAATGATAAAAATATCTAATTATTAAAGCGTATTGAAATCAAATATTGGTTTAAAAATAAATAAATAAAAAATAATATCAATAGTAAATTCTGAGGAAAATTTTTAATAATTAATCATCACTTATAAAATGTATTCCAATTATTCGGGATAGGGCATTACCAAATAATGATATTTTGGTATCATTAATTTCTTTTTTTATTTTTTTTATTTATTGATATTTACAACTGTATAAAAAAATACAACAAGTAAATTTGATCATAATGATATGATACAGGATGTAGAGAAACTACCCAGTAGTAGAACTCTAAAAACAGTTTACAATATAAGGCCACGAAGCCATCTTCTTTTCAGGCGCCTCGGAGGATTGCCAGGAATGGAAGAGGAAGCAAGGTTAGAAGCGAGTGGGTT
>NW_027110851.1:132997-168574 GCF_000696795.3 Halyomorpha halys
GAGTGGGTTTGGGTGGTTAGGGAGTTTATTATGGAAGGAATAATATCGGGTTCGGGCTAGATCGGTTACATAAGGAACATTTAGGTCTTTATGGATGCATTAATTTCTAAAGTTTATTATTGTTAATTATCAAAAAGTTCAATTTGTCAAATTAATTAAAAAATCGAATTGAATTTATATATTATATATACTCGTGAAAATAGTATAAAACGACTCATCAGAGAAAAAGAATTAAATTTTAAAGTCAAAATGTGAACATTTAATTATTAAAAACTTCTTAAACATAATCAAATTATGTGAACGAAGCTTTAAGGTTTAATAGGATACAATAAACAAAATATTTGTTTTCACATTGAAATTTTTTTAAGTATAGCAATTTTCTGACTTGGATATCTTTCCGTCAGAATTACTTAATATTACAGAAAATATCAAAATGTTTAAACTTTATTGGAGGAAGATAGTTCGGGTGGCGGTTAATAAAGGATACAAAATAGTAACAAAAAAAATGTATTGTTAACCAAAGTTCCGCCCCTCAATGCCAACTGATTTAACGGTATATCAATAACATCAATCAAGAACACCAAAACGTTGGTTACCAATACATTTTTTTTTTTACTATTTTTAAACCTTTATAGACCGCCACCCGGACTATCTTCCTTCAATCTACTTCATACGGTCAACTATCTTCTTCCAATATGTTTAAACTTTATTTTGAATTATTATAAGAAAAATACAGAAAAAATATAAATTATGACCGGTATCAACATTGAAAATTATCAAGAGCATTTTTTTTTATATGTCTATTAGTAAAAAAAACTACGTAGATAAACAAAATACAATAGACAGTAACCAATCGCAAAACATGAAACTATTACAACCTAAAATACAACGAATGACCTCTTGAGTAGAAATCAATCAAAATAATAGATGAAGTCATAGAGTTTCTATTTCTATTTCTCTTTTCACTTTTTATTTAGCAATATTGTTAACATGCTCCATAAAATAGGATTATATTACAACGATAATAAAATATAATCCATTTATTAAATTTTATTAAATATGATCCAATTTACATGTTGGAGTGTCAAGATATTTTAGCAAGTAGTGACATATTATGACATGGTGGAACATGTCATTTGTTGGAAGGAACCTGTATAGATTAAACATGATACAGATACATCAATATATTTGATTAGCAGGGTGACAGTGAACATACTGAAGCAGTCTATATATAGGTACACATATCCATACACTCACACAGACACACAAATACTTAAAAAACCTAAACATATTTATACAAAACCATTATTTTTTTTTAGAATATAATTATGAATAAAACAACAAACTTAAATCAGAGTTTCCAATTTCTTCACTGATAAGTATTTGCATTTAATATAACTTATTTTCGATTCAATGCACGGGCAGATTTAACGACTTTTAACAAATTCCACCAAAAATAAAGGAAAGAAAAATTCGCTTTCAACTTCTCCCCGCACAGGAGCTTGGATTAGAGAGGGTTATCTTTTCCAAATTATTTCTCGGATTAAGTTTCCATTTTTCTCCATCTCCCACCTCCCACCCCAACCAACCCTTTTTCAATTTATATACAGAATCATAAAGAACAATGGCGCCATCTGCGGCGGAATGACGGATCCAAGGAGTGCTCTCGCTTCTTCATTGGTTTAAGAGAATTTTAATACTAATTATTTTTATTTGGGATATATAATTATTTGAATTTATTAAAAAAAATGCAAAAATATTTTAATTTAATTAGAAATAAGTATTTAATTTTTTCACGATGAAATTAGAAAATAAAATATATAAAGACAATTTGGAAAAAATGTATTTGGATCTGCAGGTTCTCCTCCAGTGTACTGTAAAGACACACAAAAGCAGCGTAATGTTCCGCTGTTATATAGATTTTCTTTAGGAAACAGTAACTGGTTTGGTTGTTTATTGTTGCTTAAAGGCGTTAAACTCTCTGGTCATCAACGCCTATGGCATGCTAAAAGGTTTGTAAAAATTAATAATAAATAAATTTAAAAAAAAAAAATCGAAGAGGAGTTATAATTTAGAAAGAAGGCAATGTACTTTTAAAAATTCAAACACTAATGTAATTTTTGCTTCCTCATCTGTGAGAGCTTCTGATAAATTTGGGGTCAGTCCTAGCCTGTTTATTGTTGGTAAATAGTGAGTCAACCCACAAGTTTAAATTACATAGGTTATACTCAGTATACACCGCCGAACTCCACGCGATAGCATCAACCCTCCCTTTTTGCTTTTCAATAGCTCAGAAGACTATTGTAATAATCTCAGATTCGTTGAGCTCTCTAAAAAGTTTGAGAAACATGTACCCCGAACATCCACTCATCATAAGAATTCAATCTTTTCTTCTAAAACTATCACAACAAGGTAAATCCATAATTTTCATATGGGCTCCAAGCCACATTGACATTGTTGGTAACGAGCTCACAGAAAAAGCTGCCAGAGAGGCACTCACGCTCCCTGGCCGAGGCACCGCCGTTCTTACCCCATCAGAACTCAGTACACCCCTTAAATTACAAATATTAGAAATATGGCAGGTCAAGTGGGATGAAAGTTCTCCGAGTAAATTAAAAGAAATCAAAAGATCAGTAAAACCATGGTCGACATCCTACCAGCCGCAGAGAGGAAGTTGCTCTAACCCGCTTGAGAATAGGTCATACTCCCCTCACGCACTCTCACCTGATCAGAAAACTGCCACCTCCAACGTGCAAATATTGTCAGTCCATTCGCACAGTAACTGGTACTCCTTAATAACTGGATTTTTCACTGGAATGCTTCTAATTTTTCAAATTAAATATTCAGTACGGAATAAGTATTGGACAGTGGGGAGCGGGGTAACTCAGTGGCAAGTGAATGTGCTGCTAACTCCAAGGACCCAAGTTAGAATCCTGCTGTAACACATAATTATTTATTCCGTTACCGTAGCCGAGAGTCAAGGTTGGTTCGGAAGCTGTCCGGGGTCCATCCAGTCTCATAAAGTGGGTACTCTAAATTAGGTAGAAATCTGGCGGTCTAGCGTAATTTTGACTAAATCACCTCCTAGCACAACCATTGATCTAGTAAGAGTATTTTACTACAAAGTACTGCATTTAAGTTTATTGTTGTAAATTATTAATATAGGAATCAAATCTATATCGTTATTTTGTACAATGTGAAATAGTGTAAAATTCGCTGTTTCAATGGAAGAAGTTGCATACTTCTTTAGAATTCTTGAAAATGTAATGTTACTATGTAACTGGTTATTTCCTACTACATTATTATTTAAAAACTTTCTGAACTCAAATCAATCATTGAATTCTCATCAATTTTGCTAAAATCTAGTCTATTTGAGCGGGTTAACGTCATAATGAGGTGTATAAGTGTATTAATGTTAAGTTTTCATTTTTATTCAATTCACCAATTATATCAAGATATAATCTACATCTCAATAGGTCTGATTAAAAGTATATGTGAAATTTTAGTTATACTCCAGTGTATAACTATCAATAAACAATACATTAATAATAATAATATATATTGAAACAGTGAACAACTGATGTTGAGAATTAATTTACATTTTTTTTAACATTTTTTTTTATTATTATGGCACTACACTGCTACAAGAACCTAGGCCTCCTCCACGACAGCCAATCAATCTGCACGGTCTATTGATTTCTCTTTCCATCCTTCAACCTTCAAATCTTCCTCCAGATCGACCAGCCATCTGATTCGAGAACGTTCTATTTTCCATTTTCCATCTCGTTGGTTATAAAACATCTTTTTGGATATCCTTTCATCGGACATACTCTCTACATGGTCTAGCCATCTCATTCTTGCTCTTTTGACTAAAGCCACGATGCTGAGTTCACGAACAGATCCATCAGCTCCTCATTACTTCTTCTTCAAATTTCATTCTCCGAGACTCCTACCCAAATCCTTCTCAATACTTTTCTCTCCCAGGAGTTGGGCATCTGTTTCGCTTTTCTTTTCAAGAGCCATCTTTTTCTCCCATAGATCACTACTGGCCTTGCGGTGGTTTTGTAAATGACTATTTTCATTCTTTTAGAGAGCTCTAAACTTTAATATTCTTTGCAGGAAGAAATAACATTTATTTCCTGCTCCTATCCTGGCCTCTATTTTCCTCTCTACTTTGTTGGCTTCCCAGGTACTTAAACTGGTTTACAAAACTGAAACTGTGGTCTCTGAACGCCACTTTACTATTCTCTTCCTTGAACTTTTCAAGTACATTGTCTTATCTTCATTTATCTTGAAGCCTGAATGCTGCTTATTCTAATAAGCAGTTTAATTTTCGTATTTTTAAACAGTTTGTTTGTTTATTGGCGCGACAGACCGTGGTGGTCCATGGCCTCGCGCGATGTGCTTAAGAAATACATCGCGCGTTTCTTGACTTGGTTTTCATAGGATAGGTCCGTCACTCCCACGCCTATTTTTGTGAGTGCCATCCATTGGCTGACGGGCCTCACAAATGCCCGGGGGGAGACTGAGTGAGTGTTGTATAGTTTGCTTTTCCTCCTTATTAGTCCTAAATTGCTTTTCTGATATTATCACAAACAATTTTTAAAATGTGTAACACCAATGAAATTTATATTGTTTACCAGATAATTCCTAGAACAACAAAAACAGATAGTGTAATGATATCAGAAGCTAGTCATAACTTTCCTTGTTGCCATCAGGTTAGATAATAATCACAATTATCATCGGAATGGTACGCAAGAGACCAGGTTAAATGAATTATGAATGATTAATTGTTGATAAAATTGTATATTTATTCTCATAGACATATTTCAACAAACATTTTAATAATTAAAAATTGCTGGTATATCAAGATGATTATTTTTGTGACATTGGTATTTGAAACGAAATTTTTAAAATTAAAAACAGAATATATTGAAACGCTCTATTTTTAAAAAAAAATATGAAATGTATTTCATCGACACATATACTTTTCTCTCTTTTCTTTTCTATCAATAAATGAATTGTTACATAATTTTTTGCAATGCCATTTGCACCCCATCAGTAGATAAGTAAAAGGGGTTGTAAATATCATTAACATAAATATAGATTTATATTATAAAAATAAGTATCTTACGTGAGACACTTATTTTTAAAAAAAAACATACAAACTATGTGATAATCATATCATGTGGGAAATTTTAAAAATAAATGACCCACATGGAATATAATATGAAAGTATGAGGTAACAAGTGAAACAGGTTGACGATAACCGTATTTCATTTTTTTTATTTCAAAGGTGTTTTTCAATCAAAAATTAATTCATAATAAAGTTTATTTAAGGAGGAGCTACATCCATTCAAAGTAACTTAATATTTATGTAAATAGTATCGATTATTTTAATTTCCATTTTAAAACACAATAGATATATTGGTTTTTCTGCTTTAAAAAATTCCCTACCTTGATAAATCAAAAGACCAATTTTTATGTCACAAACTTTTTCCGAAAAAATAGAAAGGCAATTTTAACAGGCTAATACCGCGACGCAATCGACAGATCCGATATATTTCTTGAAAAGAATAGTAGATTGTGAGTTAATATAGTATCGGTATTTGAGTTTTTTTTTTGTTTATTTCCGAGAAAAAAGGTACCAAATAAAAATAAACATAAAAAGATCTAAATAGCCAATTTGACTTTTCAATTAAAACAATCAACAAAAATATATCCGATAGGACTTAGCTAGATTGGAAATTTTAATTAACGCTATCTGACAATACTTAAATTCAGAACAGAAAAGATAGCGACATTTTTATAATATAAACAAATAAAAAGCATACGTGTATGGAAAGAGGGGAGGGGGTGGTTTAACAAAAAGAGATTACAAAGGTCGGCTTGTTGCCGCGATAAGAAAGATGTGCCACAAGCAGGTCCCGACCCAGCTGCTAGAAAAACTTGGGTTGCCTATCTTGGTTTTGATCCATTCGTTATAAATGATAGTAACTGGCCTAATTATTTTAGCAAGCTCGAAGTGTGCTGTGCTTAATCTAATAATAATATCTTATAAAAGAAAAATTAACTAATATAAAAAAAAATCTTATTTTGTTATAAAAAATTAATTTGCACCGGCGAAGAATTCGTTATCAATGAAATGTTACGGCTTTTCCATGGCTTAATTTAGTGTTATTTGTTATTTCATTAAACGTTAGTGTGGTTTTGTTATGAGTGGTAATATTTTTTTTCAATGTAAAGTTTTTATAAGATGGTATTTTTTTCTTTCGTATATTAACATGTTAATATAATATAAATATAAAGGTTTAAATTTTGATAATGGAACACTACAACTTACTATGACTTACAAGTTAGTGTAAGTTTTAATTATAAGCCCAATAAATCGAAGGTTTACTTCACAGTGGTACTGTGCACATTTTCAATCGAAACTTTTTAATTAATTTTTTGACTAAACAGATTCAGGTTTTTGACCTAAATTAGTTGAGTGAACAAAATAAAATTGAAAAATTATTTTTTCGTAAAGAAAGGAATTTTTAAATGTATTTCGACTTAAATTAGTGCCTTCCAAATTATTATATCATGGCAAACCATTATTGTAAGATAGCTTTTTTTATTTAATATTTTTGTATATGTTTGACTTTATTTATTTATTTTCTGTTATTCTATTTTATTTTATTTATTTATTTGTCTTCTATTATATTTTATTTATTTATCTATTCCTCTTCTTATTTATTTATTTGTCTTCTATTATATTTTATTTATTTATCTATTCCTCTTCTTTTTTATTTTATTTATTCTTTTATTTTATTCTTTTTTCTTTATATTTCATTCATTTATTTATTTTCCTTATATTCCAATCATCTATTTTTTTAATATTTTTATTCTTTTATTCACTTTTTTTCTATTGATATTCTTTTATTTTATTTTCTTATTTTTATGCTTCTATTCATTATTTTTCTATATTTAATTTTTTTAATTACTTCCATAATAAGATGTCAGTTGTTTTTACCAACTACTTCTATCCTCAATCAAACAGGGACTATACATACAGTAAAAATTCATGAACAGGATGTTTCATGTAATTAAGTAAAACAAACAACCAATCAGATGATGAAATGAAATAAAAAAATATTCTATTCTGCAACGTCTCCCTATTAGAATAATGACAATTACATTCTCATTCCCCAGTGTTGTAGCTTACATTAGTAAAATAAAGACTAACATTAACAAAAATACTAAAATTCTCAAATTAGTATTAATCAACACTCAATAGCATAAAATAAAAATGATATTATTGACAGTAAGATATTAAGAAACTAAATAAATAATGTACTTCTAGTTTTATTATTATAAACATATAAAGTAGATTGATAGTTAAAGAGGTAAAGAAATAATTTATGATAATCAAAAAATTTTGTAAAGCAGTACGTGAAGGAAATTCCAGTACAAAGTAGCACCAATGATGATTTTTGATTTTCTATACTATTTGCTCGAAAAATTACCAAAAACTGTAAAAAAGAAGAAAAGAAAGTTTTTACGGTTAGTACGCATTAGATCAGAAAAGTGTCGATATGTTTTAGTCTTAAAATTTTATTTACTATTGAAATACTTAAACAAATGTACCCAATTCTATATTTGCCAGAGAATGGCAGAAAATCATGAATACCCTCAAAAGATGGACCGACATTTTATATTTTAAATTTATGACCCAGTGAAAATTAAATCTGAATTCTGAAAATTTCAGAGGTTAGAGAAGAGATTTAACCTTAGGGTTCACATTGTCCTTATTTTATTTTATTATTATAAATAAAATAATATTTTTTTTTACGTAGGAGTTTTACAGATATCAGCACTAATTATTTTAAAACCTTCGCGAATGATCTAGGTTTAGGAGCTGGACAATGTATAAACCTAGTAACGTAATGAACTAACAGGAGAGAATAGGATGTAAAATATGCCTGCTAAATGGGGCGACGTAGGAGCTATTGGATTGTCCTGATGGATAGCTTCAATATTGTTGATACTAATCCTGTAAATCAGCAACTGGATTAGTCAGTCCGCGACCTCTGTATCGCCCTTGTTCTTGCGTGGGTCATCAGGTATTCCATTAGTGGTCACTAAGTCATGTATGCTGCACCTACTAGTCTCTCTGTGTCTGACACAAACTCACCATCACTAGAGCGACTATATAGATCTTTTAATGATGGGCAAATAAAATTAATTGTATCAAAAAATGTGAGCTTGGTCATGATGTTTTTTAATTAGTGAAGATAATCCAGGAACTGATTTGGAAAAATTCACTGAATGAAAATCTATAAGAAAATTAGACTTTAAAATTAGACTTTAAATACGAGTGTCTAAAACGTTGTCTAGTGTGATAAATAAATAGCATGAAGTACGAAAGGTTTATACGTTTCTGAAATTAAAAAAAAAAAAAAAAAAACTTCTTTAAAGTATTTTTAGAATTGGTGAATGATGATTACACTGAAATTTTGTAGATTAGAGTTTTTCAAACCTATTTTTTTTACTCACTGTTTGTTTCTACTAGTACAAAGATTTTTTTTTACTTAAACTTTAAATTGAAATAAAACAATATGGTCACTCAAGGGCAATGAGTATAAAAAAACGTTTTTAAACGAATCCTGTAAAGTTACTTATTAAAAAAAACAATAGCATATACATAATAAATATAAATTATATTGGATAATAATAATGGTAAAATAACATATTTTTTAATTGAAATAAAAATTATAATAAAATAAATAAATAAAATTATATTTCAAATAATCATATGCGGATAAATGAGTTTCATAAAATAATGTAAGCAAGTAAGTTGAAGAAAATTAGAATTAATTAAATCATCTTAAACAACAATAGTCAAATATAAAATTAAATTACAATGATTAATTATAAAATAATACAAACACTTCTCAAATAATCATATAAGTTTATATATTATAACAGTTATTTATTGAGTTAAACAACTAATTAAAATAATAATAAATAAAACAATTAAACAACCAAGGTAAAGAAAATATAAATTATATCGGCAAAACAAATAATCTAGAACAACGTACATATAAAATATTGGTTATAAAGAGGGAATACCGTGTGTTGTATATTATGAAGGAGAACTAATCTTAGATTAAAAAAATAACCGTAAATCCGTATGTAGCCCAGCGAGTTAAAGTGCCAACTTCGACTGGCTTGTGACTGCAGCGGCGCCAGTTCAAATTTGGATTGGGGAAATCGACTTTTATTTCTGTAGCGGTCCAACAAAATGAAAACTTGACCTCTCACCATTAGGGTGTAGGGTGGTAATCAATAGATAACCCCTCCGTATGTCAGGAATGAACAGGAGGGGGTCATAAAAATAAAATAAATAGTTAAAATAGAAGTTTATATTTTACGTTTTATTTATGTGTTTTATTCATTTAGCAAAATTATTAGTTGATAAGTAGTGAATAGAGTGAATATTTAATAAATTATAAATATCAAGATAAGAATAGTGAAGAACGGAAACCAGTATCGCCCTTACAAATCGACATCGTTGCTACTTGAACAATATATCGAAAATATCGATTACATGATTCTGGGAATACCTGAATATTCCAAGAGAATTCGTAATTGGGTAGCACTACTTCGTGACCAATAAATACACAAGGAGATTTCCAAGCATTGTTACCAATAAATACGAAATGGTTTGGACCAGTGAGCTTTAACGAGATACATTCTCAACCAGAATTTATCCATAAATACCTCTTTTCAAAACTAGAATAGTATATACTTATATGATATAAATTTATTATTATTTGAATGAGATTGAACTGAGCCATGAAAAATTATTTTGTATGAGTAATTGGATAACATAGGTATATTTTACATATGACAATGAGATCGGTCAAGATGAACAAGGAAAATCACTTAAGCTGATCATTTTTCGCGAATGTTTAAAAAAAAAACTGGGTTGATAATCTCCAAATTGTAATTTATAAACTTTTTTACTCTTCCATATAGTTGTTAAACGAAGTCAAATAAAAAAAAAAAGATAAATAAATAAAAAAGGACATATGGAACAGCTGGATCATTTGTTATCATGTTCGATTTTTGTTATAAGCCGAGAAGGATAGTGGCATTAGTATTTAGTAAAGAATAACCGTTCCGTAACTAATAGTTCTGTAACAGGTACAACGGTCGTGTAACCGTAGGTCAAGAAAAATTGCATAAGAAAACCTTTCATTGGTTCAATCAATTTTTTTATTTAGTATGGAAGTCGGAGAGAAAATGTCGGGTTATATGTTTTGAAATTTTATATTTATGTTAGTATTTTTATGTAAGTTCATAAAATGGCATAATCTAACAACAACAGACTATAGATACAACATCCAATTAAGTTCATTAGTTTCTTCTTGTTTAATAATGTTAAACTCCGTTGATTATCACATCAACTGCATTTATTTATAATTTATCTATGGTAATATTTATTTAAAAGTTGTTAGTTTGTATTGTGCGTGTGTGTGCGTGCATGCGGGTGTGTCTATGTATGTGTGCGCGAGCGTATGAAATTTAATTTTTTTTGTGATATAATTTTACAACTTTTTCATTTCATTAAAAGTTTAACACAGGTAAATCTATCTATTCAAAGTTTCCAATGTTCAAACTATTTTATGTGTCCTTAAAAAATTAAATACTAACTCTACTTTTCTATTATGGTCTAAAGTCGGGTTGTTGAGATATAAAACCCCATCCAAACAATTGAAGTGTGATAAAAGTATGGGAATTCCTGAAAGATGTACCTAATTGTCATGATGTTATTGTAACACCGAGATTTCATTGTGATTGTTTTGTTATGAGGTTGAAGGAAAGAGTTGGTCTCGTGTGATCTCCTCTCACCATTTACGGTTGGAAACACCCTGGGGCTACGCTGTCTTTTTAATTATTTTTAATATATTCTTCAGACTTTCGTTCATTGATTGCGATATATCTTTGATCTACTTCTCGAGGGATTTACTAATTTCTGATGGAAATAAAATTGCTTTCGCTCGTTTATAATAAATTAATAAAGAAATAAGTACTCAAATAATCAAAGAATAAGAAGTAATCACAATGCAGGACATTAAGAAAACAAATTTTATCTGCTTGCATTATTAGACAAATGGTTTACTTCAGAGGATATTCAATGTTCTTCTTTATAACTAAAAAGTATCACAATATAGAAATAAAAAAAAAAGCAATCCATTATGGGACGCGGAAAAAGGCTAGGTGGCAAGGCTTTCAACAAGTTATTAATACCCAGCTAGGGTTTGACAACGCTTTTGAAAGCAGAACTGACTAGATAAAGAAGAGGTTACAAATGAGGGGGTACCGTATCAGGAGGCTCCTTATCAGGAGCCGAGAGATGAGCCCTAATCAGGTGGATAGGAGCTGCGGTAACGAAGTCATTTGTCCTCCTGCATCTTCCCGCTCCTGATCGATCGTCTTACTGCCGGAAAGTTGAGACTGGGGTCCCCTTAAGGGGAGGAGGAGAGTACATGAGGTACATTTAGAAGGATTCTCTTCGGCAACCCGATCCTACCGGGAAAATATTACTAACAAGAGCCCATGATGACCTCAATACATGAATCAGATGGCCTATTCTTAAATTAGAGACTGATATTACAGGAAAATTGATCGGGAATAACAAAAAATTGATTTTCTGTAAGATTTTTCTATTTATATGACAACTCCCGTAAACGGGACCTTACTCATCATCTTGTTATTCTCCTAAGCACATTTTACATTGTTGTACGTAATTGGGAAGCCTGTAAAATACTTACCAATATTCAGTTATGACAAAATTATTCCATGGGTCAGAAGCAAAAAAAAAACGCGAGTAATTCCAAAAACATCCATGCTAATTTTCTAGAAAGGTCAAATTTTAATATATTTTTTTTACATTATAGTTAACAGCGTTCAAACTAGATTATGTCATGGAAAAATATTATTTATTCTAAACCAGTTAAGTAACAGGTAGGTCAAATGTTTTTGGAAGAAATTCTATTACTTCGGTATAATGTAGTGTCAAAGAAAATAATATTTAAAGAATTTTTTTAAATGATTTATTTATTGTTATTTACGACTGTATACAAATATATACAACAAGTAAATTTGCTGTAGGTGACATAGTGACATGATTCAAACATGTGAAGAATCTACCCACTGATAGAACTCCAATAACATTTCTAGAGGAGAAGATCTCGAGGCCATCTTCTTTTCAGACGCCTAGGAGGATTATTAGGTAATGAAGGAGAAGCCAGGCTAGAAACAAATGGATTTGGGTTGTTGAGAAGTTAATCATGGAAGGAATGGTATCTGGTTCTGGCCAAATCAGCAACATATGGAACATTGAGGTCCTGATGGATGACTTGATTTATGACAAAGTAAGGAGTATTAAGGATTTTACGAAGAATTTTGGACTGTAAGGATTGGATTCTTGAGGAATTTGATGGTTTAGTGGAGCCACAAAGCTCAACTCCGTATGTCCAGATAGGCCTTATAATAGTCATGTAGATCAGTCTTTTTTAATAAGTTGGCAATTTAGACCGTTTGTCTAGTAAATGTTGCAATAGTCGGAATCGACGAGCAGTTTCTTGTCTTTTTAGTCTTGTATGAGGATTCCATGTCAATCGTTAGTCCAGATGTAGTCCTAAGTAACGGATCTGTTCGACAGGAATAAGAGGGGTATTATTAAAGGATACTGTAGGGCAAGAAGTCATGGGTTTACGACGAGGGGTAAATGGTAATTTAGTGGCACCATTCTTCAAGGGGTTGGAGGGTTTGGAATACAATGTAAGGATCATTCTTCACTGACAATAGACATGTGTCATCGGCATACATGGTGAGGATAGTGTTAGAATGGGTTGGGAAGTTAGCTGTGAAAACTGTATAAAGCATAGTACCAAGGATACTACCCTGAGGTACACCAGCAGACTGATGGAATAGGGATGAATAAGCGCTGTTACTTAGAGAAATTAAATTGAAAATGGAACTGGCTGGCTATAAATTCCATGAATTTCAAAATACAAGTAACCCTACATATTTTAAAACAATAATTATACTTATAAACTTTTTTAAAAAAAAAACAATCAATACCATAAAAGTATCTCTAATATAATGTAATGAAAGCCAATTACAAATTGTAATATAACACAATTTCAAAATTTAAACACTATCTTCTTCATTTGCTTTAACTCCCACTCTGTTTCCTCTCTCACTCTTTCTTCCTCTATCCTCCACCAATATAATTATATGGTAGATTCAATATTCAATTTATTGATGCTCTCATCTTTCAAGTTAAAATTGAACTTTTTAAATCTAGAACGCAAACGGTTTTAATTAATCGGAAGGTATCTGTGGAAATCAGGGTTATACTAAAGGCTTTAGTCTTACGCTATCTGTAAAATAACTTTATGCCTCTGGGTCTGGTATGAGTTAGGTTGCTAGATTATTCCGACAACGATGAACTCAGTGTAGATATTAATTTTTTTTTCATATTCCTTATTTCTTTTTATACTTGAAATATTAATTTTTATTAAAATTAATTTCAGGAATACCTTTAATTTTCTTTTAACAACAAACTACTACCAAGTACAACTCAAACTAGCCGGTAGGTTGAACTCTGGTCGCTCTCATATTATTCACTAAAGTCAATTTAATTAGCATTTTAATATGTAAATGGTTTGGTGTACTTTGATGAACTCTAAAAGTTAGATACACTATGATAATGCAGATACAGCTTCATGAACAATTCTTCATACACATCAAAATATAAAATTAATTCTGTCTTCCTTATTTATTTATTCAATTGGTATTCGGTGAGTTTTTTTTAAAAAAAATAATAGTAATTTCTTTGCATTAATTTCACTTTATCTATAATATTTGACACTGACATATCATCGGTTCGGAAGAAGACTGTCACAATTCAAAATAATTTTTTTTTTTTTATGATTCCACAATGAAACAAATATTGTTGTCTTAACTTTTAGGTGGAAGACAGTTACATGTTGTGCCTCTTAGATGGCGCAGTTAAAATTACAACTTGTTCCTCTCTTTCACAGTTAAATTACAATCGTTTCATTCTGATAAATATAAATAATTTTTAAGCTTTGTAAGCAACTGGAAAAAATAAATGTTATAGAGAAAAAATAATAAAAACATTATTTATTTTTAAAAATCAAACTATCCGCAATTTAATTTAGTTAATAAATTCCCAATATTATTTTATCATTATGTTATTCTATTTATTTATTTTTTATACAGATAGTTTGATTATGTTCATTTTTTTTATTTATAATCTTTAAATTTCTTTCTTGAGACTGGTAATTGTTTACTAAATAATTCAAAAACACTATCCAAAATTATAGTCTCAAAACATTTATTTCATTCACACGTCCAATGAAAAGGACGTGTGAATGAAATAAATGTTTTGAGGCTATAATTTTGGATAGTGTTTTTGAATTATTTAGTAAACAATGTTCATTTTGTTAATTCTTCTGTTTGTATATATTTTAAGAGAGGTTATTTTATTTATTTTTTTTTTTTAATTTTATTTTAGTATGTATGAGATCATTCATCACTATTACCTATTTCCCACAACTGTGTGGCAGATTGTAATATCTATCAATAAATAAGAGGATTAGTAAAAAAAGAAAAAAGAATTTTTTTTCCAAAATGTCTTCATGGAATAAAAGGTAGTACAAAAACATACAGAGTGAAATTTCAGCAGGTGGTGAGATATTGAAAAATCAATTTAAAACTGATATCTCCTAACAACGCGAAATTTCCAGATAAATACCTACTTTTCCTTACGTCACAAATAAATTCATTCGTAAATACTTAATATCCAATTTCTTGGCCTAAAATAGATACCTTCTCCAATTACTAAATCCTCACCTACTTAAACCCACTAGTTCTTAACCTTTCTCTTTAATATATTACTAATAAGCCATCGAGGGATCTGAATAGAAGAGTGACATGGGAATTATAACTTAAAATATTGATTTGAGGGCTACCATTAGCTGCAGAGTCCTTCACAAGATATTATATGATATAATTCACAAATTATCACATTTACATATTATATTAAATTACATAGTTGTAAATTTTAATTAAAAATCGAGTACAGTTTAGTCCTTAGAGGAGAAACAACAATAATTCAGAGGATTTAAGGAGACGGAGGCCCAGCGGAAGCGTTTTGGCAACTAGGAATAGGAAACTCGCCCTGAGTGATGGGGGGATTAATTCCCACTGATCTTGTCCCACTGAGTCTGCTCTTGACAAATTAATTAGCGTTTTGTCCCAACGGCGGCAGTTCTGTCCCTCCGCAAGGAAAAAGGCAGAATTGAGCCCGCTTCTCTGGGATTGAGGCTGCTTGTACGCCACGTGCCAAATCAACGTTAGTCCAAATAAGATTTGGATTTATTTTCCACAAAAAGAGCCTTTCAGTCCTCAAAATTATTTTTATTTAATTGGATTGTTACTAAAAATACAACTAATGATAACACAACTGAACTACAGCTGATTTCTACCTATTATTACTTTCACTATATATCACACCTATATATTAAATATACAGTAAGGGGAAGGTAATGCTATCCTGAAAAAATTGAATTCCAAAGAAACAGACGTTTTATAAGTCCCGCAAGATGGTATGTGTGTGTGTGTGTGAACAGCCTTCCAGGTCAGGGCGCGGCCATTCTGACACCCCAAGAAATAAGTCTTCCGATGAAAAATGAAATATCATCTAGTTGGCAAGCCATGTGGAATGATAGACCGCCAAGCAAATTAAAAACTATTAAAAAAACCATTAAACCATGGACCACAGCAAACCGTTCTAATCGCAGGGAGGAGGTAGGTATTGCCAGATATAGGTCATACAAGTTTAACTCATACATATCTGATCAGTAAGCAGCCACCGCCAAAATGTCAATACTGCAACAGTGTACTTACGATCAGTCACCTATTTTAGGAATGTTATTTCTATTCCGCGAACTTGAGTAGGTTGGGAGTAGGACCGAGTGTATCGGATGCTCTGAATGAAACCAGAAGAACGTGGAAATAGTTTGGGTTTTCTTAAAAAGGAATGGCCTTTTCAATAAGATTTAAACCATAAAATCTGTTATACGTAATAAACAATTCCAAAAGAAGTTTAATTATTTAAATTTTTTTTCGTAATTATTTAAAGTGAAATAGGATTATAAATATAAATGAAATGGAATTATAAAGCGCGAAACATGGGCGTTGATGACCTCAGGGTTTTACGCCCAAAAGCCCCAGCCAACAACAACAACAGCAGTAGCCTTGTTCAAAAACAAAAAGTTGTATTAAACTGAAATTACAGACTGTAGGCGAATATATTTGTTAGTTGCTATTGTCGGATTTAAACATCCGATTTTGTAAATTTATTCAGTCCTATTTTGGTGCCCCCTTCAATGTTAAATCAAGGCAGCGTAAATCACATGTTACAACATGACGTCACGAGCGCTCGTCATATATCTCCCTACAGTCTGGTCATTTGTTGGGTCACTGAGTAATATAAATTACAAATTAAAATTAAAAATAAAGAAATAAGTTAACTGGATTTCGAACAACTAAATGAAAAATCAAGGTCTCAAGAAAGATGAATAACCGGGAGAAAGAAAATATACATTGTACTAATGAGTGTTTTCCGAAAAAGAATAATTTTAATTTTCAGATCTAATCACTTCACAAATTGAATTTTCTGATTAGGAATATTTTTGTAATTACTAAGGCACACTGCCCAATAAAATGACCTATTAAAAATGCTTAATTGACATCTTGATCGAGAGATACTAAATTTAATAATAACATTAGAGATGTCGTTAATTTAATCATACATGTAATATGAATAACAATTTAATAAAATAAATTATGATAAAAGTTTTCCAAAAACAACAGTTAAAATGCTATTTATAGAAATATTGTCTTCCGACATTTTCTTCAATAAAGACTCTTATAAATGGTGTCAGAGATGGGTATCATGTGGGGTTTAAATTTTATATTATTGTTCATTTATAATTTGAAAAATGTCCCAGGGTTTAATGAATGGAGTTCTAAGAATTTTTTTTTTAATTTCAGGTTTTCATTTCCATGTAACCCAAACTAAAGATTTATTATTACATTACTATTTTATTTAATTAAATAATGAAAAAAAAATAAACAACCACTGAAGATGAGAAAATTTAAGACTAGAAAAATACAAAATATCTGACGAAGATCGTTTCACAACCTTCTCTTAAGTCTTAATTTCTTTTCAATAAAAGCTTACCTAATTGCTCTATGATAGCAGTGCTAATCTTCTTATGGTTTCAATATAGGTTCAAGTTTATTTTTATTTCTTTTCAGCACATGTTTCACGAAAACAAAAAATGCTTAACCACAGGATCCTTTCGGTTTATATTAACAGAACTCTTTAAAAAAGTCAATCAAAATATCATTTAAATTTCAAAATAGTTCCCTACTTCTTTTTTTTATGCATTTAAATTGTCTTCATTGAAAATAACCGTTCTATTTCACAACTATAAAAAAAAGTATCTAGTATTACAAAAAAAAATAACTAACCAGTTATAACAGAATCTATAAGCAGTTATAATTAAAATTAAATCTGTACCGCTATAATCCATGAAGGGTTAGGTGTGCGGAACTTTTCAAGGAGTTACTGTTACTAGACCAACGGCTTTGCAAGGAGGTGATTTGATCAAAATCATACCTGGAGGGCTCCAGAACCCACAGGGCTTACTTAAAATTCAACTTTAGTAGAGTTACAAATAATATAGAAGGGACCTTAACACTCTTCGCCTGACGTCACATGTGCCCGCGAGTAAAGCGTGCTCCCCTAACATAACCTGTAGCAGCATGGTCAGACACTGATATTAGTTCGCCATAAATTTTACAAAGAATTTACTGCAAAATTATTATTTCTAAATTAATAGATGAATGTTATGAAAGAATTTTTATAAAAAAGATATTGTTATACGATAACAATTATTGTGATTTAAAAAAAAAAAAATAATACTAATAATAAAAATATAAACATAAGACTACTGTCGCACTAGCGTGATAGTTACATTAGCGAAACTACATGTAGCAGCACTGAGGCTACAACTAGTGTGCACATTGACACTTTACATCCATGGCAGGATTAGTTATAGACACTGCAATGGCTATAAAAATGGCTTTGACAAATAACTGTCAAATAATGATGGCATTTACTGACATGGCAGTAACGTAACTCTGCGTACAGCATAAAAGCTTATAAACGTTACAGAAGTTAAGCTACTGTCATGAAAACGTTTTAAATCCACGAAAGCAACTGTTGCAGCAACCAAAATGTTTCAAACTCTACGATAGTTACACTCACGATGATATTTTTGCCGTTTGCAATACTGTAGCAGCATCAGATCTATGTGATAAACGTCAGGATTCGTCGCGGCTGCGAAGCCACTGTCACACAAGTGATTTATTTTATATTGAAATTTATTTTAATCAACAAAAAAAAATTAGATTGGTGTCCACTATCTGACAGATAAGCTATAAATCTCTCCCACGTGCAAAACGGTGGAGAGCCCTTGCAATAGAGTATCCGATTACTGACCAAACCACTCAAAATTGACTACTTCTAAATAAACATGAATTCCACTTATTCAGAGTTTTCATGGTATTCAGCAGTTGGACACTAAAATGCAGACAAAAGTGTTTCCCTTCAAAAGAGAGGTACTTGTTACTCAAAATACAATTATTCCGACTCTATAAAGTGTACTATATTTATCGACAAAATTAAATTATTTCAAATTAAATGCACAACATTACTAAATAACAAGTAAATGAGAACTCATAAAGATTTCTGAAACAATCCTCATTTTGTTCGAAATTTTCGGAATCTAGTATTATAAGGATTTTGGTAACATTTTTCTTGGTTTTGGATGACCTGTGTGCAAAAGATAAGGAAAATTAAACAATCCTAAATAGCAAAATTGTTTCTAAATTAGAATTTTCGAAAGAGGAGCATGGCTGGTCGGGTGAGGAGACCCAAGTATCTGTCATAGCAACGGATAACATTTTTGATAACAATATGAAATCCGTCATTAAGCAAAGGATTTTTTTTTATTTTTTTTATTTTATACCAGATCGGCCTGGTATGGCTCTATATAACCGTTATATTATATATCTAACGTTATATATATTTTTTTTTTAAACAGTTTATTATGGGGGGGGGGGTATAGTCTCGTACTAAAGACATCCCGAACTATATACAATGTTGTTATTAAAAGAAGGAAAAAAAATAAATAGATAAGAGTAATGCTTCTTAATAAAAGAGGAATGTAAAATTAATAACAAAAAATAATGATATTGGTACACTTAAATAAAAAAAACAATTGTCCTCTAATAGTGAAAGAAACAAGGTTATTTGAAAAGGGGACAAGAGAAGAAAAGAGAAAAAAAAATAATAATGAATAAATAAAATTAGTAATAATAAAAAGTAAAATTGAGGTAGTGTGACTACGAATTTATTTTATATTTATTAAAGTT
Organism: Halyomorpha halys; assembly: GCF_000696795.3. Taxonomy (NCBI): domain Eukaryota; kingdom Metazoa; phylum Arthropoda; class Insecta; order Hemiptera; family Pentatomidae; genus Halyomorpha; species Halyomorpha halys. The sequence continues at coordinate 152,591 of NW_027110851.1, forward strand.
TATACCAGAATGCCCTGCAGCAGTCTGGGCTTCAGTCTTCGGGTTGAGGTTGGGTTTCCCGGGTTGTAGGTCACAGCTCCTTTAACTGTCGGCAACTGGAACTTCATGAACCGTGTTTTGATGTGAGATCCTCTATTGACTCCATATGTTATTCGCGATGCAATTGGCTATTTCTTATGAACCAAGGAGCATTAACTGCGATTCTTAGGACTTTATTTTGAAAAGATTGTATTTTTTTCAAGCAAAGGATGAATTTAATTCTAAAACGATTTTGTTGTTTAAGCTTTTTTTTTTTTTTTTTTTTTTTAATTTTTTACACCAAATCATCCAAATGCATATAAAATCGATTGATGTTTTATTTTAATGATTTGCGCCTACTGTATGTGTTGGCTCGAAATGTTTTAAAATTTCTACAAGAAAACTTTATCAAATATATCCAGAAACCACTATAAAACATAACCCGTTATAAAATAGCAGAAACAGAAAACGGTTACAAAGTAGATTTCACAACCAAAAGAAAATTTAATTCACCATAACTCAGACCTAATGAGTTTTATTTGGAAATTCTAAAACTGATATTTTAACTCTTGAAAAAAAAAAAAAAGTGGAGGGTGTCTACCTATCTTGTACACTTTGTATAAGACTAAATATATTTTGTTAAAATTTCACTATTATAATAAATTCACACTAGCTATAGAACAGTGACAATCATACAGATGAAGTACAGGTGAGGTTAGAATATATCACGCTTCATTCATCATTAATTGGTCTAATTGCACGACGCATTCTCACCGTATCCATAATTGAACCATATGGAGTCAATTTCTGGTATAGTGGACAGGTAACAATGTAATTAGCGTTAACAAATCTATTTACAATGAGAAAATTAGTCGAACACTCCACATTGTGTGTTTCTATTAGAGCGAAATATGGCCAGCTAACGTAGCCAGCAATTTAGTGAGTATATGTCGCAGTGATCGGAATGTCAGGTACACGAAAGGGATGTATTCGGTTTCAAAGCGCTCTTTGCTATGTCCTGCCAGCTTCAGATGATGCCTATAGCACCAAGTTCTGTGAGCTTACCTAAAAGGAATTAATGCAGTGAAATCTAAATAAATATTTTGGTTTAAGTAACTTGAACTACTTAAACTAAAATATTTAAACCAATTTAATAAACCAAAATTACTTGGACGATTTTTCCGAGATACTTTCTCAGCAGGCAATGAAAATAAAGTAAATTACGGTTATTGGAAACACACTCTGAAAAAAATGTTTTTTATGCGATACATTATCATAAAAATTCCTCCAAAGCTCAAAAAACGTATTTTTAAGGGTAGCCAATAATTAAAAAATACAAAATCTCCCCTGTATTGCTTGTGGGTTTTAATTCTCTGCTAACTCTTTCCATACCAAATCTTAACCTAAAAATATGAGAAGATGGTTGGGGGTGCGGTTAGAATTTTTTTTTGACTTCATTTAGTTTATTCGCAATTGTAAAAGTATTTTTACAGCCAGCGAATGAGATGTAGAGAGAGAAGAAAAAATAAATAAAAAATGTCATGAAGGCATGAAGGTTAAGGTCATCCAACGATGCCTCTCCGTTAAAATTGAAATTTAAAAGGTCCCTATTCCAGCTCCTTTGTAAACGTCGTCTCGTATCTGGTAAGTCTCGTGTTGATAGTCTTTGAATTAGAGGGTTAGTGTGTATTGGAAGTGCGTCGTGAAACCGTTTATTATCATTGGAGAAATTTGTGGGGTTATGGCGTACAAGGAAGACCTGCAACTGATAATGATTTAATGGTTTTTTGTACGTAGGGAGTTCATAAGTCTTTGTCTAAGTTCTTGTTACTGATGTAGGGGGGGGGGCGCTACTGATCAGTCTTAGTATTTTGGATTGAAACTGTTGCAGTTTCAGTAAGTTAGTTTTTTTGGCATATCCGTAAATTTGTGCACCATAAGTCCAAATTGGTCCGAGAAGGTAAGTACAAATCTTTAGTTTTTCTAAAAGTGGTAATTTTGATCGTTTATTTAAAAGATGAAATAATAATTTAAGTCGGAAATTTGCGGTTAGAATATAACATAAATAAGTTGAAAGAACTTATTTCATAGTGCCAACGTTTCGGCCTGAATTCTCTTTCTATCTTTTATTTTACCCTCTTCTCCTTCTCTATTCTTTTCTTAATTTTCCTTACCACTTTATTAGTTATGTCCACCAAATATCATTACTATTTAGTTATGTTTTTCATTCATTTATTTTTTCCAACTTAACATTATATTTTGTTTCTTTATTCTAGTACTATAGTTAAACATTTTATTAGTTACATATATTTTCCTTCTCTCATTTTTCCATAACATAATTTTTAAATTAATACTAAGTTAAAATATTCGTATTTCTATGCGCTATATAACTTTAAAATTTCATTTCCTTAGATTTGTTATTTTATTTACTTAATTTCCTATATATACATTTTATTTTCTACTTCTTTCATCACTTTATTTTTATTAATTTCATTCTTCACAATTATTTAATATACATCATTCTGTTTATATATATATTTTTTTATATTATGAATAATTGAATGAAAACAATTTTTTTTTCTTCAGGGATATATTGGTCCTTTAGAACGACATAGTTGTGTAAGCTCATATTACTCTACTTCGAAATACAATTTCTCGCCTAATTATTAATTAATTACTATAAAATATTTTATATATAAGATGAATTATATTCATAATTTGGCAATGAGGAAATATCATTTTCATATCTCATGTACAAATTATTATATTACAATATCTTGTTCTTTTTTTTTTTTTTTTTAATTTTGTTCATATAATTGTCATTATTAATTTTTTCCCATTTTTTGTCCTAATATTTACTACATATTCAACGAATGACTAGAACGCTATTACTTATTCAATTGATCGTGATAGTTTGTATTATTATTCTTCAATAAAATTATTTAAATCTAAATAAAAAAAGTGTTATGCAGATGAAAAGTTATTTAGATCAATTTATTTTTTTTTTTTAACTTATTTCTATTCATTAAAAATAAACAACGTAATGCAGCAAAAAAGTATTTGACATTATTTCATTAAAAAAAAAGTGTTCAGCTTATAATTTGCAGATAATAAATTGTTAAAGTTATTACTTAGGATGAAATGACACATTACTTGCTGGGCTTACTTATATCAACTAACTAATATTTCTTACTTCTAATTTAAATTATTAACTGTTTACTGTTAAAGTAGTTGAATGATTAACTGTTTACAGGCAACAAATAAATTCATCCAAAATAAAGGGAAAATGAGTGTAATATATAACCGTTCATATCATTGATTTAAGATGTTATTCATGACATCTATTAATGAGTAATAACAAAATGGATGTGAATCTATCCAAATGTTCTCAGCAACCAAGTTTCCATTTTCAAGGACTTAATAATGGATAAGCTAGTTATAGAGGCTATTAAGATGAATATACAACTTAATTGGGCTATCAAAAAGACCATTATACCATACTAGCCATGATAAAGTACTTAAAGGAGCATATCCTGCAACTGGAAACAATTCTGAAGGAACATTATAGAAGTGGATTAGCTCAATTCAATCAATACAATTTAATACCAGACTTAGATTTTTAATGAATATATTTTGATTGATTAATAATCAGATACTCATTAAAACTTTTAGTAATCTATCACTGCGATTTTTCCTTTACTGTTTTATAATACTATTGGCACTGGGCTTCCAAATCTTGTAATATAAATGTTGTGAATTTGGATATTATAACTTTTTTTTTTTAGGTTCTATCGAAGACCCATATATCTGCAAAATGTCAAGAAATAATTGACTGAACTAGGCGGGAATCAAATAAAAAAAATTATGAACCGGGCAATGGAGGATCCTCGCCCCAACATGATCGACTATTACATCCTCAGTTCAACAATTTACAAACTAAAGTAAGATAAAATACAATTTTGCAAAAAATCTGTTTTACATAGATAATTTGTTTTATTGGAATATTTTACAATTCAGTAGTCTTTCACTTTATTAGGAAAATTTTCACTGCAACATCAGTTATTTAAAACAGAATCTAACCTTTTGAAAGTTTCCTCCCCTTCATTTGAGAATTTCCAATAACTTTCATCAGAATAAATGAGCTGAAAATCGATAATTGTATGAAGCATACCTTCACCTTAATGCCAGGAACACTTCACTTTTGGTTGGTTGGTTGGGTTTGAGTGGACTGTATAATTGAAAATGAAACATGATTGAATTAAAAATAAAATTATATTGTTTAAGTTACAAGTGGTATAGGAGGTGACAGAAATAAAACATTTAAGATTAGATGGTTAGTAAATTTTGAATGACTAGGCTATGGAATTGTAGATAATGAGATGGTTGATGATGATGACTATGTGGTGACGAATGTTAATTATTGCCATGTGGACTTACTTCATTCTTCTTTCTTCTCTCCGCATTTCTATGCCTCTCTCCCCTCTGCTGCTGGGAACTACTCCAGTAACTCTACTCACTCATGATAGATATCACTGATGAGTGAACAGAAAGAAAATATGGGCTGCTTCTGGCTGAAAACAAGATGGCTATCTCTCATTAGTCTGGGTTGCTTCTCACCACAGAAAGCGCTGGAGGAGGTTAGTTTTGACTGTTGGCCACATGGGCGCTAGTATATCCTGCAGGCTATTATATGCTATAATATATTATGGTGGCCCCTTCAATTCAACCTTTCGGTTGCCGTAGGTTACCCGGAACAATAATTATTAGTCGAAATTTTATTACACTGTTTGATGTCCTGGAAAGTTAAAAATATAACTGAATCCTAAAAAGCTTAATTGGAAAACAGATAATATAAATAATAATTAGGAAACAAAACACGAGGACGAAACTAAGCAGTCCACTTTACTTTAAAATTTAATTCAACTCCCTAAGGTAAACATTAATGAAATAATTATATTACTTTTTATCTGTTTTCCAAACAGATATTAGAGGAAAATGCGAACTTAGGGACGGAGCTTTGATGCACACATACACAAACACATATATAAAGAAAGTGTAAAACATGAATATATGGCACCCTTTTACACGAGGCTTTTTCTTTTGGTGGGAGAGGGAAAGACGATCCGTCTTCTCTTGGTAAATATTTTATTAGTTCTGCATAGCGCTTTTGAAGCTTGTATATATTCAATGCATGAACTTGGGTCCGTAGACTTAACGCTATAATCTAATGTAATATTTTTAGGTTTAGCCTTTCATCTTGAAAACAGCTAGACACGTGATAAATTTCAGTAGTAATTTGGATTAATTAATTAAAATCATTAATAATAGTAATCAATGAATAGAGAAGAAATTGACAATTCAGAAATTCAGACCACTGACCACATCACATCTTATTATAAAATTAGGTAAAAAAAAAAATTATTGTTATAGTTTCATCTAATGGGTTCGAACGATGAAGGTTACTTATCCATTAACCATCATTATTAGTTTAAAATTATTCTTAAGTTTAGTTTCTGGTAGGCCAGTTAAAGTAGTTTATTCCATCAGTAGTTTCAGTGAAAATAACATTACCATAATAATGAGTAGAGAAGCGAAATAAAATTAATAAAATAATATAAAAGGAAGGATTACCCATAGTATATATTAAAAGGCAAGAAACGAAAAAAAAAAATGTTTATAGGTATTATATCTTATTCATTCCCTTCCTTTATTCCTAATTTTACTCTTATTTCCTTTTCCCATCATTTAGTACATACTGTGCACATTTTTAAATTTCTTTTTTATCTATTGTTATTTCCGTTTTCATTAATTGTCTATTGTTCCTTTTATTGTTCTTATTTAAATTTTACGTTTCACTGTACAACTTTTTTAACTTTTAATTTAGACTGTTCATTTATCTTTACCTTATTTAAGTGGTTGTATCTTTTTTTATAGCCCTGATGAAGCCCTGAAACATTGGGCGAAACGTTGAAATATTTTGAGGGCTATTTGAATTTTCTTTTCTTTAGCAGCACCCGGCTCCCTAACCACCCAAACCCACTATATCTAACCTCGCTTCCTCTTCTATACATGACAATCCTCCGCGGCGCCTGATGAAGATGACCACGAGACTAATGTAAAAACGCGATTATAGTGCTATCAATGGATAGTTTCTCTACAAGTCTGTATCACTCCATTAAAAACTTACATCATATTTACTGGAAGTATCATTGTGTACAGTTTTGAATTTCAATAAAGTCAATAAAAAAAATTAAAACAGCAGCCGCTCCATTTCCCTTTTATTATCACATGTGGTCAATCATCAGACCTGAAAATCAAAAACTTTTAGATGAATATTTTAATGAAGAAATAAAATGCAAGCTGAAATTCGAACCTGAAATACTTAAAAATAGCATTAGATGGTTAGGGCTGTCTGTAAATTAGTGGTTAAGACATGGCCTTACCAATTTGACGTATATTGGCGGTGCCGGTTGGAATCCGGAATACTTTTTTCATTAAGTAGCGGTCCCACAAAATGAAAAACTCGATCAAAAAAAATTAAAATAAAAAATAGATCGTATTAATAAGAGTGTATTTTTTTCAAGAGTAAATGAATAATATTTTGATGAAATCAATGGATGGATTTAAAAACTGTTTTTTTTTTTTTATAAATATAAACACAATCTTCATTTGTTTTTAGGTATTTATGAAGGTAAATACCTGGTAGTGAAAAGAAGCAAAATGCAATTTATATAGTTGTTTCATAGTATTTAAGCTGTTTTTTCATGCAAATATCGCATTTTTTGAAAGCGATATTCAAAATTTCATAAACTATTTGATTTTAAAATCAAGTGTTATGTGTTGGTGTTATGAACCACTTATTTATGTTAATGAATTGAAAGTTGGTTACAATTAAGATATCACTTATAGGAAAGGGATAGTTGTCATCCCTTTTTATTTTTTCTAAATTATTTCAAGATCATGCTAAAAATTAAAGTTTTTTTTAATATCACTCAATTTACGCTTTTACAAAAAAAAAAAAAAAAAAGCCAGATATACAAAATTTAACACGCCCTCAAAATACTACTTTATTATTTAATTTTCCACTGATTTGAACTACTGAGTGTAATATCATTTAATAAGATTATTTTTTTAATCAAACGAAATGATAAAAATAGATACTTCCTTCCGTTCATACATTTTAAATTTATAATTCAAGAGAAACCCGATCCATTTTTAATGTATGAAAATCAAATAATAAAAAAACCCTTGCTTCCAAATGTATTGAAAATATTATGGATATTAGTTGTTGATATTAAACGGGCATGTTCAACATTTGAGGATAACTATATAAAAACAATATATATATTAATTATTCATTTGATATGGACTAAACCAAAATAATTACAATTCAGGAAAATTGTATGCTAAATTATTCACAATATCAAATGCAAAATATCCCCCTCTCAAAATGACTTTTTTTTTATGAATTACAATTAACCTCTACAATTTTACTAAATTATTATAAATTAAACATTACAATGTATGAGTTATAGTGACTTGAAGTACAAAAATATATAATAATATAAATGGACACTGGAAACAAATAATAAAAATGTAAATAAAATTAATGGAAAAGTGATACCATCAAAAGTTGGGAAATAAAGCTTTTAATAAAAAAAAGTAATTTAATAAAATAATTAGTACTAAATATAATTAGTTTTATCAAGTAGTAAAGCTATTAACACTACATATAAATACAAAATAAAATAAGAACTATCAGATATCATACTTCGTTTACTTGAGATAGTTGATAGAGTAAAAAATTGAATCTACAGATTGAGTAAAGCTAGTAAAGTATACTGCAGATAAAAATATACTAGTGATAAATTGTTAATTTTGAGTGAAGTTGCGAAGCGATCCAATAGGAAGCTGACAGTAGCTGTGAACTAGCTACGCCCCATAAATCAACCAATAGAGCCCCCGCGAGAAATTGCCCAGCCGGGGTAGGAGTAGATGAGGCCAAGTGGAAATTTGCATAAACTGATACACCCCTTCATCTGACACTCAATAGCCCTTCGAAACCTTTAAAAAAAATTTCCTCGGAATATTTTAGCGCCGAGGGAGAGATGGGAACGGGCTGAGGTGGAAAGATGGAAAAATCCTAATCCTATAGAAATAGAGTTTTGAAATCCTTCAACATTATAATTAATTATTCTTGTTCTTTGTGGAGTTTTCCACCACTTGTTCACCGCTCATGTTTATGCGATTCAGTTGTGAGGAGTGATGAAAATTTATTGCATTTCCATTTTGAGCGAAACTGAATTTTTTTCAAAATGAAGTAGCAATGCAGATTGAGACACTTCTGGTTGTTGTTAGTAATGAGTGGTGGATTGGATGTTAATATGCATCGAGAAAAGTAAAAAGTAAAATTTCAAATGGACACCTCTCTCCAAAGGACACTTCCCTTTTTAGGGACAAATTTCAAATTGTCATTACAGATTTTTTAAATAATTTAGGAAAGCTAAATTATTCTGGGCATTATGTAAATCACAGCAATAATAATAAAAATAGTGTAGAAAACTATCTAATAACAAGTTAAAATAATAAGTACCGCTCTCTTCAGGGAATCAACATATGTTTTCAGGGACATAAGAAATGTATCCTATGAGAGGGAATTACAAAATAAGAGGTGTTTAGAACAAAATACTTTCTTATAGAACATATGCCTGTCACCCTACCAATGAGGAACACACATTTGTCAGATTTTTACGGAAAACACACTTATAAACGCAAGTCGGAGTTATGATATAAGACGCAATATCTCCATCAAGCTCAAGCATATGTTGACTGAATCATTCTAGAAAGCCCGGGTGGGTGAAACCAATAATGAACCTATCATGCCTATAAGATTTAAGTTCTGTCCGAAGGGTTATTGCGTAAAGGAATAGATTTGATTTATATAACACTGAACAGAATATAACCACTAAATACTGATATCTTTAAATTACCACGTTAGTTTAATATGAAAATATATTCGATAAGTTTAAAAACTAGATATTTTTTTTTTAAAACCTTTTAATATGACACAAAACTGCACATTACATGTATTTATTATTAAAAAATCATGTAAATTAACATAACAGCGTAACCTACGCCACCCAATATATTTCTTTAACGAAAAGTTCCACCGTACATCTGCTCACTGACGTGTAGGATTGAATTGAGCTGATAACTCCTCCATCTCGTGGCCAATACATTTTATGGTTTCTTCCGATCTCCTGGATAAGGGGACATAAAACACGGACTGATCCGTGAGAGATATTTCTCGCCCGGAGAGGGCACCGGAGCTCCCACCCACTGGAATCATAACTTTCTCCACTAAAAGATGGAATACGATTCCCAGAAATTTCTGATAATGCTGTATCGAATCTTGAGTAGGCGTTGAAGAATCTTATAAAAAATAAACAGCCTGTATAAAATGTATCATAACATTTTATTTTATATATAAGTTAAATCGTATTTTTTATTTATTTATCGTTCAATACCTATTTTTTAAAGAAATATTTCAATCAAAAAATGTTCATTAGCGATTTTCCTTATAAATATATAAATACAATATTATTTTGATTTTATTTCTAATAAATACGTTAAAATTTCCTGATTACATTTTATGTATGCTCTTTACTTTGTCACAAATAAAATCATACATAAAGATCTTAATGTTCTTTATGTAACCGATCTAGCCCGAACCAGACATCACTCCTTCCATTATAAACTCTGTAACCACTCAAACCACTTAATTCTAATCTTGCATCCTCTTCCATTCCTGACAATCCTCCGAGGCACCTGAAAAGAAGATGGCCACGAGACCAGCTAATGTAAAATGTCATTAGAGTTCTACCAATGGTTAGTTTCTCTACACGCCTGTAACACTCCTATTTAACTTAGATCAGATTTACTAAATGTATTATAATGTACAACTGTACAACTGTAATTACAACTGTAAATAGCAATAAATTACTATTAAAAAAAACAAAAAAACATTTTATGTATAATCTTACTAAAAAATACTGGACAAGGAGGATCCCAGCATACTGCCCACTAGACTGTCGCAGTTCTCACATCCCTTAACATATAGAGGATGTCAGGTCTATATCCTGCCTCCGAAAGCTTTCTATAGTCTTTCCTATGGGCCATTTGGTTTCTTCATCCGTTTTTAGTTGGTTCAAGAAGCCCTTCTTGATCCAACGTACCAAGGAGTCGATCCAACGTACCAAGGAGTCGACATCTCTTCTGTTTTCTATGTCTTCTTTACCTTTGATTCTATCCTGGCTATAAGCCGATCGCCTACCTAGAGAAAATGGTTCAACTCGCCTATCTCTCCTCTGAACATTTCTAAATCCGTAATTCCCTTTTGTTCTATGAAGCTATCTTGCAAATTTTCATCCATTCTGGTGCATTCCCAAGCGTTTCCGCCAATTTCATTTATAAATTTATTTGATATGACTGATGAACGGCAAATAAGAGCAGAGATAAGCAAAAAATAGGGTAAAAGAAAAAAAATAATAACTCGCTCCCGGGTACCGGCACCAGTTACGTGATATCAGGGAAACTGATAAAAAAAAAGAAAAGCAATAAGGATCCTTAACTCGACGTTGAGCACTACCAAGGACCAACCCATCTGGCGTAATTTTGATTAAACAAATTTTTAAATTTCTGTCAAATAATTTTATATCAGTTTTGAAAGTAAATCCTGTTATCAAGGAACAGGCAAATTTAAAAAATGAATCAGTTTTACTATCCGAAAATATGTTTTCAAATGATACACAATGCGGGACAGTCAACAAAATTTACCTTGATGTCTAAAAATTAAAATACGTGTGAAAGTGTCCGATTCAATTTTTCTATGGCTATATATATATATTTTTATTCCTTCTATAGAGAGAAAGAAAGAAACATTATTAATTAGTTTTTTTTAATAGAATCCTTCATTCTGAACTCAACCTACGCAAATTATGTAGGAGTACCATACTTTTTGAGATATATTGTGTTGAAGATTTATTAAATTATCCTTGTCCTGTTCCTATATTAACTGACCCACTTATTTAAGTATCCTGCCTATCAACATCCTGCCCCAACGCTAAGCTGGTAAAGTAATATGTGGACTGAGAAATGGAGTGGCATCAGCACAATGCTGAACTTCATGAGGCCGGACCTGACTACTTAGAGATGACAGCTTTACGTGAACGCAATATCCTATATTCTTCGTACTGTCGCGGCTCGTTTATATTGTTTAGTATAATAGTTGTCACTCGAAGGATGATTTAGTTTTATTACCAAACTGAATTTCATTTAATTAATACGTGATGATGAAATTCAATAAAAAATATGTCGGATTAAAATAATCATAAAACAAAAATTTGTTATGATAATAATGTACAATGTTATGAATTCAATGACAGTTTTAAGTGAGGACTACACTGTATTTTTTTCTGACAAATCTAAGAAATGTCAAGCATTGGGAAGCAATTAAGAATCAAATACCTTTCATAATTCTATTTTTATTGCTATTTACAACTCTGTATATTCATATACATACATTCAGTAAATTTGATTTTAGTTTATAATTAAGCGATACAGGTTACCTATTGGTAGCATTCTAATAACGTTTTTACATTAGCAGGTCTCATGGCCATCTTTTCAGGTGCTTTGGAGGACAGTCAGGAATGGAAGAGGAAGCAAGGTTAGAAACTAGTGGGTTTGGTTAAGGAGTTTATAATAAAAGGAATGGATTCTGTTTCGGGCTAGATCGGTTACTTATGGAACATTAAGGTCTTTATGTATGAGTTTATTTGTGCCAAAGTAAGGTGCGTTGAGGATTTTTAAATGTAAAGATTGGATAAGAGAAGAATACGAAGATTTAGTGGAGTCCCAAATCTCAACTCCGTATGTCCAGATAGACCTTATAATTGTCATGTAGATCTGTCTTTTGTAATAAATTGGAAGTTTAGACCGTTTGTCTGATAAGTGCTATAATAGTCCAAATCGACGTTTCATAATTCTAAAATGGAAATATTATAATATATTCTGGTAAAAATATATAATATAAAGAAAAAAAGTTTTTTTTTTTAGATAATTTTGTTTGTTTTTGTTTGATAATTTTATCATTCGCCTTAAGAATTTTTAATAAAATAAATACTAGAATTCGTATTTGGCGCAGTAAAAATACAGAAAAACGTCATTTATAGTTCAATATTTGTACGTAACAATATTTTTTTTGGAAAGAATATATTCAGGAAGAGCGAAACGTTTATTCCTGAAGTCATTAAGAAAAAATAAACAAAACATTTTGATGGGATTTAGTTGTCTCTGCTGTATGTTACTGAAAAAATAATTGAAACTCATTATTAGACTGAAACGTTAATACTAATACTCAAGTAAATATTATTAAAAGCACTATACTTAGTTTACAAGAAACTTAGCTAAATCTAGAGCAGTAAAATCTAAGTTACACGACTTAGGCACATGTTTAAGTACGGTCACGAACGGGTTAAAACCACTTCACCCTCGGTCATGAATGACTCACTCATCCTGTACTCGGCTCTACTTTTTTGAAGATCTTTAAGCCACAAGGGTCGGTTCTATACTAAATTAAAAATAATAATGAGTGAATTTGTTCAGCCTATTTTAGATAAAACATTAAATCATTAGCCCGAATAGACTCTTTCCTTTCGATTAAAGTTCCCGATAGCTTCCGATGAGAAAGAATAAAAAAAATCTAAGTTAAACTTTTATTCTCACATTCCTTTCAGTATCCTTAAAATATCCTTATATTTAATTTCACTTTATATATTATTTCAACGCTCCTAAACAGTATGAAAGGGGTGTGGAACATGTACAATAAAATATAATGGAAAATAAACATAAGTATGGGACGAGGACCATTCATAATAACAGCAATATACAATTTAAAAAAAACATATTTAACCGGAAATTTTAATAATAAAAACAACATTATTCAAACAACAAAACATATCAGATAAAAAAAAATAAAAATATTCTTAATTTAAATTTAAAATAAAAATAAAGAAGAACAAAAATCAAGTATAATAACATAAAATAATCAGTTAATTTAGAAGTAACTCCAATGCATAAATGCACTTATGTACATGCCACAAGTAACATGACCATGTATATACATCATGGAATTGTAGAATATAAAATCCTAATCACTATTAATGTTAGTTCTACTCTCAAGTTAGTAGATGTCAATAAGATGTAAAATACAAACTTAATCTTAAGATTGCATCACTAACGCCTGTTGAACAGATTCGCTACTTAGGACTCCATCTTGACAAGAGACTTACTTGGAATCCACACACAAGACTGAAACGACAAGAAACTGCTCGTAGATTCCGATTGCTACAACACTTACTTGACAAACGCTCTAAACTTCCCATTCACTACAAAAAATTAGTACACACTACAATAATCAGACCAATTTGGACATATGGAATTGAGCTCTGGGGCTCCACCAAACCATCAAATTCTTCCCGCATCCAATCGTTACAATCTACTAACCCATTAATTCTTAATCTTTCATCCTTAACAATCCCTGATAATCCTCCGAGGCGTCTGTAAAGAAGATGGCCACGGGAACTTCTAGTTTAAATTAATGTTTGAAGTACCACCAATGGGTGGTTCCTTCCCAAGATTTTCAAGTGTATATGAAACATACAACATATTTACCTATTGTATTATTTTGTACAGTTGTAAATTACATTAAATAAATAAATTAAAAAATAAATTGCATCAAGTGTTTTATAAAGTATTCTGTTCAGTTTTACACTGTATTAAAAATAAAAGTATGGTAACATCATGGATCAACCCGTTAGTGAACCAGTTTTATCATCGAGTTGAGGTGTCAGTCTTTGATGAGAGTTTTTATCAAGACGAAGTCATTGGTACAGATGGCACGTACAGATAGAGTACAGTAAAACAGAGTTTAGGAGTAAAGGTAAAGTAAAAAGGTAAGAATAATTTTTAAAATATTTTTTATTTTAAAAACTTTTTCAAGTGTAAAAGTTACTGACATAATATTACCCTACTATCCTGAAATCAATAAAACCAATAATGTTTTTTAATAATCATCCACAAGAATCTGAAAATAAAGGAGTGGATTTATTCAAATCAGCAAATGGAATTAACCTTATGGAGATGGCAGATTGCAAATCTTTCATAAAATAAGGAAGAAAGGGGGAAAAAACACAAGAAAATTAGGCCGATGATAGAAAGATAAATAAAGGAGATAGCCGAAGCACATAAAGCAGTAGATAGAGAGACAGAGATAGTACTGTAGGAGGGATGTAGGGAGACAGAGAGAGAGGGCGAGGGAGGGATACGGGAACTGTATCTGTTATTATCTTTATGCTAATACCGCTGAGGGATTGACACCCCGGGGACGACGGCACACGTCAAGATAACTTATCTTCCATTAGTCCAGGCCAGAGCTATGAATATTCAGTCTAATCCTTAGCTCACGGTCTCAGGGCTCTCCTTTTTGTCAGTGTGCAACAGCTCCTCTGGTGACACCCAGAAGTGTCTTTTTCTGTAAAGACATTTAGAGTAAAGGGGATGATAATAATCGGAGATTGTATGAGGAAAGGAAGGGTAGGGGAACGGCTTAAAAATACTTGATGATCAACATGGTGATATAATAGGAATTATTTACATTGCATTTCCATTTTGCTTACAAACCACTAAATATAGAATAGGCTCTGCCTTCATGTCCTAAGAATCGAAATTTTTCACCTGAATTTTACTTATTAAACTCAACAACTGTGGGTTCGGGTATAATCGACTGAACTACTAATTAAATTTCAATAATTTTTTTAGCACCCGCGAGACCTTCGGAGAGAGAAAGTTCACCGTGAGAGGCCTCTGGTTTGGATCTCGTGGAACAATACCAGATAGAACAAGGAGCTTCTGAGAAGGCCTAAGGATTAGCATTGGAGATATTGCGATCTTGGCGGAAAATATTATTTTGGACTCTCTGGGGATCATACACCATCACCTGCATGGGAATTAGCTCGGAGATTATTCTTTGTTTTATTTATTCATTTTAATATGTTGACCTCTCTATTTGTCTGTTTTAACGTATTTATTCATTAAATTATTTTATTTTATTAATACTATGTTTTTTTGTGTTTTTTAAAAAACTTATTTATCCATTCGTGTTTCCTGTAACCGGTTTTTTTAAAATTATATTTTCCTTTTAATCTATGTGTTGTTCTTATTCTCGTAAAATGTATCTAGTTGTTTGTTCTTAGTAGACTGATCTACTGTTGTGACTATGAATGATGGTCTGATCTCACATTACCGTCTAATATTGAATTTTTTTAGCGGGTCACTGAAGAGGATCTAGGAGGGTGAATTCCGGAGAGCGAATTTGTTGATCGGGTGAATTGAATAATTGAGCAGAAATGAGAAAGAAAAATAGGAATGAATGAAACATTTGTATTGGTTGTACGGACCGAGATGGATTGTAAAAGGAAACTGTAGGGGTGAAAAAAAGTTGTTTATTATATCCTATTATTGTATATCTTTTTTTTATGATTATACCATGTATGTGTAATGTATATATGTCCGATTACGGATTGATAAGTATGCTGTGTAAGATGGCAACCTAATGTATTTAGGCAGCATAGATGAATAAATAAAGTAGTATTTCTCTTTCACTTAAAGTTTCACTCCCAGTTACCAACGGTTAAAGGAGCAGTGACCTACAACTTGGGAAACCCAACCACAACCTGAAGACAGAAGCCCAGTCTACTGCAGGATATCCTTATAAATTTTATTTTATCTTGATTTTTTTTTCTCTCCTCATCTTTTTCTTAAATTGTCTTCTTTCCCATTAGAACTGAATTATTTATTTTGTTAAATCTATAAATGTCATTAAATTAACTTTTATCTTTTTTTAAGAAT